>NC_136812.1:37142082-37214582 GCF_951216825.1 Electrona antarctica
TTGGGGGCCTGCTAGGGGCGCCAGGTGGACCAAATGGAAAGGAGAGAGGATAATGAAAAAAATATATATATTTTTAGGGGCCACTATGCCAAGCTTTGTGTGTGCGTGTGTACCCCATAGCGATGATTTGATTGGCTGAGCACGGAATTGAGGATAAATAATAGTGAGGTCATAAAAGTGAGGACGCTAATTGTGATTGGCCCGGAATGTGATGGAAATGAGTGGAAATGAGTGGACAAACATCTTATCAGAAATACATGAATAGATAGCCCTGAATGACCATAACAGGTCTGTAACACTGAGAGTGCTCAAATGGAACCAAATGGACTCTTACAGGTCCATTTGGTTCCATTTGAACACTCTAAGAGTTAAGGGGGTCTTTGTAAATAAAACATTTGAGAACCACTAGTACAAGTTGGACTCCTAACATGCCATAGTGTCACAATACATAATTGGCGTACATATTCTGAATAAGACTTGACATGATTCAGCAAGTGGGTGTTATGATCAAAATGAGAACATCATAATGGTGTGAAAAACAGAAAATCTAAATGTTGCCACGGACACATTTGTCCGTGTAGGGACATGTTGGTGACCCCTGGACATGACCAAAGGGACGCCAGTGTGTCAGTGGCTATTTGGGGGTCCTCGCCATGGAAATGTTTTGGAAACCGTTGCAACATGATTGCATTGTTGGTAACGGTAACACTCTCCATGTGGTTGTTGTCCCTCAGTGCTGGCCCTGCCTCAGCTGCACCACCTCATCCCTGACGGGGAGGTCACCAGTATCAAGATCAATCGGACCGATCCCGCCGAGCCGCTGGCCATCAGCATCGTCGGGGGCAACGAGACCCCCCTGGTTCGCATCCTCATCCAGGACATCTACAGGGAGGGCGTCATCGCCCGCGATGGACGCCTGCTGCCCGGAGACATGATCCTTAAGGTGGGACCATGTGTGTTTGGCTGAGAATTAATATAGGCAATGGTGGAAAAAGCACTCCCATTTCTTTTTAACGTATAAGTAAAAGACCAGAATTCTAAATGTTCTTGAGTAAAAGTACAAAGGTATTTTCGTCAAAATATACTTAAGTAGGCTAATAAAAGTACTAACACTAAAAGTGCTTATTATACACAATATCCAAATGTATAAACTTTTTAAGCTATTTTCAAATAGCCATGACTAAAGTGGTCAATGTATGCCTTACAAAGTAACTAGCAACTAAACTTTTTGAGTTAGACTTAGAGGAGTAACGCTACAATATTTGCCTCTGAGATGTAGTGAAGTAGAAGTAAAAGTATTGCAATTTGGAAATACTGCTTTGCTCAGAATGTTGAACAAAGTAGTACAGTCTATGGTACACCTCCACCCTACACTTATACATTAGTACAGTCTATGGTACACCTCCACCCTACACTTATACATTAGTACAGTCTATGGTACACCTCCACCCTACACTTATACATTAGTACAGTCTATGGTACACCTCCACCCTACACTTATACATTAGTACAGTCTATGGTACACCTCCACCCTACACTTATACATTAGTACAGTCTATGGTACACCTCCACCCTACACTTATACATTAGTACAGTCTATGGTACACCTCCACCCTACACTTATACATTAGTACAGTCTATGGTACACCTCCACTCTACACTTATACATTAGTACAGTCTATGGTACACCTCCACCCTACACTTATACATTAGTACAGTCTATGGTACACCTCCACCCTACACTTATACATTAGTACAGTCTATGGTACACCTCCACCCTACACTTATACATTAGTACAGTCTATGGTACACCTCCACCCTACACTTATACATTACCAGAACAATGTTGGTATTGTACAAGAGATTCGCTGAACAAATTATTTGCATACAGTAGATTGTCATCTATGACACACACTCTTGAGGAGTTTCACTTTGGTGACTGTTCATGCAGTGTTTGTGTTTTGGCTGGCAGTGGTTCATGCCATGGTTTCACGACGTCATGCATAGCAGCATAAGCTGTAATTGGTCTACTTTTGAGGTGGCAAACCCTGTTATAATCTTTCCCTTCCGCCATAAAACATGTGTGTAGGTCACTGGTTGTGACCTACACACATGGAATCCAATAACGATGGTCTGCACTAAAATATCATGTATTAATTGAGCCGAGAAGCTCAATACACTGAGTTATTATGTATTCTATATGCATACTGTATTGCAAATTGGTAGTCAAGGTCAGGAAGATAAATCATTTATGAACACATTGATTATAATACAGTACATTAATAATAATAATATCTCACATAGGGCTTTTCTAAGTTGCTTAATTACTCATACAGAACAATATGCTGTGGTAAATGATTTTTACTTTATTAGCAGTTTTTAATTAAAAAATAAATAAAAAACACAGGAAAGTACAGTTCGATACATGGTCTACTAAGAGGATTTAAACCCAAGAAAGCCTATGGCTCGTTTCCATTGGGATCCTTTTGTGCTCAATTAATCGAAACATTTAATGACAGACAAATAAAATGACCAGGTTGTATGTGTGTGTGTGTGTGTGTCACACAGGTGAACGGTATCGACATCAGCAACGTGGCCCACTGCTTCGCCCTGGCCACCCTCAAGCAGCCGTGCCAGCTGCTGCGTCTCACCGTGCTGCGCGAGCAGCGCCACCGCTACCGCTCGCACAGCCACGGGCACGCCCACGACGCCGCCGGCGGCTACCCGGCGGCGCACGGCGGCGGCATGACGGCCCACCCGCCGCAGAGGGACGACAGCGTGCACGCCGTGCTCAACAAGAGCGTCCCGGACGAGCAGCTGGGCATCAAGCTGGTGCGGCGGCCCGATGAGCACGGCGTCTACATCTTCCACCTGCTGGAGGGCGGCCTGGCGGCACGCGACGGACAGCTGTGCGTCGGGGACCGCGTGCTGGCCATCAACGGCCACGACCTGCGCTACGGGGCCCCGGAGCACGCCGCGCTGCTGATCCAGGTGAGCCACTAAAACTATAAGACGAAATATGTTCGTCCACTATACCCTTTTTCACTGATGAAAACTAAATTAAAAACTAAATCAAAACTAAGTTTTGGTGACTAAAACTATGACTAAATATATTGACAATTTCGTCAACAAATAAAACTAAAATGTTAGGGAGGGACTAGTGGAGAAGAGATCCAATTTTATGCTACGTTGCATTCTGAGCCTATTTTCAGCATGCAACCAAGTATAAAATCAGCCATTACGACACCATTAAGGCCCGCCAAAATACATTTTAGTCAACTAAATCAACCGTAGATGTAGTCAACTAAAATCGCTTGATATTTAGTCAACTAGACTACACTAAAATATTTCAGATGACTAAAACGTAACTAAAACTAAGTGGAATTGTATTCCAAAGACTATCGAAATGAGCTGTCAAAAACAACACCACCACCGCGCCTGGAGGGCCACGGGGCTCTGCGGAGCATGCGTGGGGCCCGGCGGGGACAGTATAGGGTCGAATGGTTAAAGGTGACGTAGAACATGTTTGTTTGGGATCAGCGCCGAACAGCTGTGTTTTGTGTGAGGGAGAGGATGGAGTCACCAGGCCAGCTAACCTCACACTGCAGCACTCCCCAAACGGCCTCTATACTGTGACTCCTCGGGTC
Organism: Electrona antarctica; assembly: GCF_951216825.1. Taxonomy (NCBI): domain Eukaryota; kingdom Metazoa; phylum Chordata; class Actinopteri; order Myctophiformes; family Myctophidae; genus Electrona; species Electrona antarctica. Next base: position 37,145,730 of record NC_136812.1, read on the forward strand.
AAATGTGACCAAACATCAACATCAGACAGAATCGTACCTCCTATGCCGATAGTCAACGTGTTCTGTCTGGTTTACCCCCTCAGTCAAACCCAAGAAGTCAGCCATTTTGGGAGAGATTATGTAGCACATGTTGTTGGGTATACGCCATTATTATAGACAAAGTTGGGGCGCCAATGGCAGAGCGGTTAAGGGGCATACCACATATAGACTGACGGCGATTCAGAAGTTTGATTCCCGAGGCCGGCAGACCCTTGCATGTCTCCCCGCCTCTGTCCCTGTATTCTGCACTGACTGTACTGTCAAAATAAAGGCAGATACATACATACATGTACATACACTATTATGTTATGTTGTTGTGGAGTGCAACCTCATGGAAGGCATATGCACAGATGTTTATATTTATAGAATAGTAACGATTGAGCGGTATACACTGTAGCGTGGGGGGATGTGATGTCATTCATACAGTGTGTTCAGCCCTGAGTCCCCTGGGTTATTGCAGTTAATGGTGCTTAATGGTGCTCTGCTGGCCAGTGTGTCTGCACTCGCTGCGGTTAATTGGGTTGAATTGCGGTGCGACTGCACTCCAGTGCGGCAGGCAGGCACGGGGCCATGCTGTTGGCTGTTGCTTCCTGATTGGTGGCTGGTGGCGTGTTCTGTGGCTAATGGTGGTTAACCACATGAACCCTAGCGTCGCTATTCTGGGCATGTCATAATAGGTAACACGATTACAATATGTAGTAAGAGCTGTGCTTACGAGGACAGGCTCAAATAGGAGAACATTACAATATGTAACATTACAATATGTAGTAAGAGCTGTGCTTACGAGGACAGGCTCAAATAGGAGGACATTACAATATGTAACATTACAATATGTAGTAAGAGCGCTGTGCTTACGAGGACAGGCTCAAATAGGAGAACATTAGCTGAGAATAGCTGATCTACAAGCTTGTAGACCTCTCATTTCGGCAAAGAGATTTGGTGTGGAGGGGAAAAGGAGGGGGGCAACTACTGTATAAAGCCCCTGGCGGACCCTGGTCACTGAAGTATACAGTATAGGGTGTAAGTGTTTTAATGGAGGTGTGTGTCTGCGGGTTTGACTGGAGCGTGGCGCTCTGGGTTCCTGGTGGTTCCTGTCTGAGTCCATTGGCTGGCACTGGTCGCCATTCTGAGGCTCCAAGATGGCCTTTGACAGCGGGCACTTTCTGTCAGAGATTAAGAACTGGCGGGAAAACGATTAAATTAGCCCAATTAAGGCGATAACGAGCTGGACTGGGTAATTTAGGAGGCAGCTCCACACCGGAGAGAGCAGGGGCAATCTCAAAGCCTCACGAGGGGATTGAGAGGAAGCGTGCGTGCGTGTGTGCGTGTGTGCGTGCGTGCGTGTGTGCGTGTGTGCGTGCGTGCGTGCGTGCGTGCGTGCGTGCGTGCGTGCGTGCGTGCGTGCGTGCGTGCGTGCGTGCGTGCGTGCGTGCGTGCGTGTCCCCGCAAAATGGACTAAATGTTCAGTCGAATGGAAATGGAGACGTTTAGGTCACAGAGGGAGGAGAAATCGTTGTACACTATGGCTATTCTGGGCTATTTAATGGGCAGTAGTAGTAATGAGGGAGATAAACAGAGGAACATTCCTCTGTTTAAGGAACACACCGCCTGTGGTGAACACTACAGTACACTAGTACACACAGTCACACACCGACTACACACACACACACACACGCTGGAGCGTCCCAGTATGACTTTAACACAAGTGAGAGTTTCACACTCCAGGGCAGATGGCTCTTGACAATGACATCATTGCCATGCCTCTCCTTCTAGCACACATGAGTCATTCTGTGCACAGGAGGCGGCGGGGAGGAGGCCATGATGACTCGTATCTGGTGTCACATTTGGGTGGCACAGTAGGTCAGCGGTTAGCCCTGCTGTCGCTCACATGCTCCATGTTTCCCCCTATACTATACGTACCACAAAACATGCTCGTTAGGGACCTGCTCGTTAGGGACATGCTCTTTGCATGGCCTAAAGCCAACGCACTGTGAGCTTGTAGATCGACTATTTCCCGGTGCACACACCCGCGCACAATTTACTCTTTGTTTGCCACCTGGTGGCGGGAGAAGGTAGTTTGATTGATTGATTGAAGAATTTATTAACAGTTTGCAGAATTACAGTACATTTCAAGCACAAACTCAATACAAAGGCTGTTAACTGTGAGTGGACGACCCAATTAAGCATTACACTTGTTTCCAATAGGGTCCACCATGTTCAAATCATCAAAACATTTAGAGACGTACAAATAGACACTTCTATAGACAGAACAGGAATTCATCATAAAGGAGGTAAAAGGGAAAAGAAATATATACAGTGAGGGGAAAAGTTAAACCGAATATGCTCGTACTTAGCAGTACAAGAATTAAGTACACAATCACATAAAATCTTAGAGCTGAGAATGGCTACCCCAGGCCGTCCTGGTAAACAAAGATTTTGTTCTAGTAAAATTAAATAAAAAGGGACCCGCAAAAAAAATGTGAGCTGATCCCGAGGTGATGTTTGAATTTAATACATTGTTTTTATTGCAGATTTCAAAGGCCTAATGTAAAAGCTGTGTACGTTGTCTCTGTGTGTTGTCTAGGCGAGCGAGGAGCGCGTCCACTTCATCGTGGCTCGTCAGATCTGTCTGCCCACGCCAGACCTCCTGCCAGAGGGTCCGTGGAGCATGGACGGCCCCCCACCCTACTCCCCGGTGGACATGGAGCTAACGCTGCTGGTGGGTCTCACATACCGTACAGACAAACGGATGGGGCATGAATCTCCAACTTCCATCGTTACCGACTCGGTGCTCTACAGCCGGGCACCGGTCTAGTTACCTTAATTGGGAGGGCATCAAAGTCTTAGGATGGCGTTGAAAACAGCTGAACATTTATGAAAAACAGCAACAATTTGTCAATGTCTATATCTCAAATTTGACTATGCTTGTGGGGACGTTTGCCCCTCATAAGAACAGTAGACCTACAGCCCTACACACACATGCACACACGTGTGCGCGCAGGCGACAAATACTATACACAATGGGACTTGTTTTCGTGGATCACTGTAGGTCTATAGCCGATCTCTCTTGAGTCTTATGCCTGAAGAAAACAGTCAACAGCATCCTCACTTCCCACATTCACACACCAATGGTGGCAACCACTGGAGGCAATGTAGGGTTCAGTGTCTTGCCCAAGGACACTTTGACATGTGGACCGGAGGAGACGGGGTTCGAACCGCCGACCCATGGATCATTGGACCTCCTGAGCCACAGCCACCCGAAGTTCTTTTTTGTAATTTACTCTGATTGTAAAATGTAATCTAATGGATGTAATGGATTTGGATTGTGCTATTTTGTATTTCGGCTTCATTGGACACCAGGTCTGCAGTAGGCTATGCACTGGACAAATGTGCATGACATTATTTAAATAGTATCCAACAATAAACTTTAACGACCATCCGACGGGAGTTTTCATGTTGCACGGTAAGACTACGGTCATTAGTATTATTGCCATCACCTGGGTGGGTCAGTCGTGTAACTTTCCCGACGTTAAGCTGTGTATGTGTTCAACAACACAGCCATGCAAAATAACTTTGACAAAAGCTTGCCCTGCATAGCAACGGTTGCTAAACTATTTGGATTGGCATTGGACAATCGCTTTTTGGGGTGGGGTTTAGCGAAGGGCTAATTGTACTCCAGAGTATAAATAAATGTACTCCCCTTATTCTCCAGCCTCCAGACAATTTGCCTTGTTCCAGTAAATGACTGCACTTCACAGAGAGCTTCACACTCTCCTCAAGTGTGTACTCCCCACCACACTCTTTTGATTTGGAGTGGTACTAATGTCATTACCTATTTTGTTGTCATTTGCACACGTCTGAATCCAAAGCCGGCTTCAAAGAAGCCAAAGACAATACATGCGCGACACCCACAGCCAATTACAAACTCCATCTACACAATGGAAATCCACCGTCTGTGAAGGCCATGTACAGTATTATACAATCCTGGGCTCGGTGCAGTCTGCACATTTGTGCTTTCTATTTACTCATTACGTTGTGGCTCACTTCGGCTTTTGTTGCATTCTCCTGGACGGCCGCCAAGTCAGGGAAAGAGGTGCTGTCTGAAGTTGTACATTCTGCTAGGCTTTGGCTGATTATTGACAGAAAACTGTACTGTGTGTGTGTGTATGTGTCTCTTTCTCTCCGTTTCTCTCGCAGTCCCTCACACTCTGTCTCTCTGTCTCTCTGTCACACACGCACGCACGCACGCACGCACGCACGCACGCACGCACGCACGCGTGCGCGCGCGCGCGCGCACGCGCACACACACACACACACACACACACACACACACACACACACACACACACACACACACACACACACACACACACACACACACACACACACACACACACACACACACACACACACACACAGAGCCTGGTGCTGCAGTACTTTGCGCATACAGGCAGGCAGTCAGCTGTGTGGAGCGGGGCTCAGAGACAGCTATAGTTAGTACAATCATGTCCTGCAGGTCACCTCCCTGGCGGCCATAGCGTGGAGTAGAAAACATGTGAATGCAGCACATTAGAATAGCAGCACAGACCGCGTCCCATCAACCCCAATGTGTCAGTGTGGTACTCACACCCCTCTCGCTCTCTCTCTCTCTTTCTCTCTTTCTCTCGCTCCCTCCCTCTCTCTCTCTCTCTCACTCTCTCTCTCTCCCTCCCTCCCTCTCGCTCATAATCTCTCCCTCTCCCTCCCCCTCTCTCCCTCTATCTCTCTCTCTCTCTATCTCTCTCTCTCTCTCTCTCTCTCTCTCCCTCTTCCCCCCCCCCCCCCCCCCCTCTCTCTCTCTCTCTCTCTCTCTCTCTCCCCCTCTACATGACTCATCAACACACCCTCCACAGACATAATCTCACTCCATCCATCATTCATTACATTTTCAGCCCAGATAAAGTGTGATTCATACTTTGTCATGTACGGTCTCGTGTGGCAAAAATAGCCAATATTTAAGCTCAGTCACAACTGCAAGCTCTAGGAGCTCACAGCACGTTGCCATGTGATGCAATTATGTGTTGTGAGCTTGTATATTTTCTAAATATGAAGCAGAGAAAACGCACCACACGCACACACGCACGCATGCACACACATGCACACACGCACACACACACTTCCACAGAATGCTAATTTCTCCTTCTATATCCCTGTGTGTCACGCAGGACTCCTGCCAGAAGCCAGCGTGTTATGAGAAGACGGTGAACCTCACCAAGGAGCCGTATGACTCTCTGGGCATGACGGTGGCCGGGGGCATGTCCAGCCGGGGCTGGGACCTGCCCGTCTACGTCACCAACGTTGACTCTGACGGTGTCGTGGGACAGGAGGGCTCCATCCGCAAAGGTACCATCACTAACTGAAACATATAGCCTGAAAATCTCTTATCTTTGTCTCTCTAGTATCGACTCATTTAGGGTCCACACAAAGCTTTTTTTTCTCTTTTTTTTGAGGGGGGGCACTGAGTTCATAAAACTCACTTCGTGCCGCGCTGCAAACTTGTGCTTGTTATTGTTGTTATTCTTTGATAAAATCACAAATGTTCTCTTCTGGGCGTCCCTGGCACAAAACGTGTTCATATTGAGGTCTGTGGCCTCCAAATACATATCGTTTTGGGGGTCCTTGTTGGCACGAAAAAGTTTTGATAACTACTGATTTAGAATGCATTTGTAGAATCGGCCTCAGGTCTAAATGGGTTAACACAGTGCTGTCGGCAACGACGGTTTCATTGGGCGAACATGTCTGGATGAGGAATGTGCAAGTGATGATCTTTGTGTAAAACAGACGGTGTGATTCAGATGAGCATTTAAGACTCCCGGCGTCATTATGGAGGTTGTTGATCATGCAGCGACGTGGGGCGGCCACGGGGTCGGTCGGGGTGCAACGATTCAACGGCGGGCAAATCGACTCCCACAAGCAGACATTAACACTGCAGCGCTCTGAGACTGATTGAGCGAGCTGCGGAGGAGGAGGAGAGGGAGAAGTCGGGCGGCACTCCGTTGTTTTGCTATAGTATAAGAACTCAGTCATCTCTGAAATGGGACAAAGTACAGCGCACCATGCTCTTAAATCGACTGGATACAGTAGGAGCAGGGCTAATATTGTTACTGCTATGCATGGAGGAGCATGGAGGTGTGTGTGTGTGTGTGTGTGTGTATGTGTGTGTGCGTGTGTGTGTGCGACGTGCGTGCGTGCGTGCGTGCGTGCGCCTTCACACAAAATTTGTGAGGGCTGAGAAATGTATTTGAGATATAAATAGATATATATATATATAGTTTTGGTTTTTACTGAGGCATATTGAACCAGTTTATTTTTACATGTATATTTTAATTAAAAAAAAAGAATACGTTTAAAAAAAACTTATATTCATATGGTTCATTAATTTACCATTCGTTTTTATCGTAATGTTTTATTTAGGGTTTTTGTCTCAAGGGGAAAGTTGTATGCTCCAGTGCCTGTCTGTGCTGCTGCACTGGAGCATACAACTTTCCCCTTGAAAAATAAAAGTTTTTTTTAAACGTAATTAAAAAAATTACAAGTGACGAGAAAATACTATAATTGTCCATAGAAAATTACTGACTTACATGCACTCCTGATGGACAGGAAGAAAACACTTGGGTGATATCCATTCCCAACAGGAAGTCCCCCTTAGTCCCGCCTCCTACATTGTGCAAGTGAAGAATAGGGCAGGAGCCTATCTCCTGTTTCTGTAGCGTGAGGCAGCTTGATGTACAAGTACACCCCCTGGACATGACGCTATGTCGCAGGGACTTACCCCCAATCCAACCCTTGATGCTGAGTGCCAAGCAGGGAGGCACTGGGTCCCATTTTTTAGAGTCTTTGGTATGACCCGGCCGGGGATTGAATCCCGACCTCCCAGTCTCAGGGCGGACACTCTAACCACAAGGCCACTGAGCTGTTGTGTGCTATAGAGACTTGGATAATACTGGTGGAAATACTTAAACTAATACTTAAACTAATAATAACCAATAGCCTAAAACATGTTGTGATCTTGTAGGCTTTAAACATGCCAAATATGTTTTATTACAATAATGGCATTCATATTCATTTTTTACAAGTATAGTAATAGTAATACAAACGTGTATTGTGTGTGTGTGTGTGTGTGTGTGTGTGTGTGTGTGTGTGTGTGTGTGTGTGCGCGCGCGTGCGTGTGTGTGTGTGTGTGCAATGTTTTGAATGTTTTGCAGTCTAAATACTACCCCACCTGCTGGCTGGGGGCTTCTACCCCAGACCAGTGCAATGCCCTCCGACTGACTCTGGTTAGGAGAGCAATGACAACGTTATGGCGTCACACCGACAGCATGTGCTCATGGCAGTGTGTTTGTGCTGTGCAGTGTGCATGGTTGGAGGGGCGTGCCACGGTGCCAGTGTATTCTCATAGGATATAGCAGCAGCTGTCTCTGTGTACTTTTTTGGAGAAAGTCTTACTATTCTGAACCTGCTGCTGCTTGCTCCATCGCCAGACATCCCTGAATTGAGCTAAGCTACAGTAGGATAAACTCTTCATTCAACAAACCCTCAATCTGTGAACAGAGACATTGTCACGCCCCGCTCCTCTGCCTTTGAATTTGAACTGTGACTACAGCTCCAAACCACTGGACTAATATTTTGCACGACCATTTATAGGGTGACCATCAATGGTATCTTCTTCTTCTTCCGTGTATCATCAGATGTCCAACTCAGTGTCATGCAGCCATGCCCTCGTCTCCGGTCCTAAGTAAAAAAGGCCAGCTTCTGAGGGTGGGCTGTATAGGGGGCAGCCTGTGATGATGTGTCTCTGAGAGTGGGCTGTATAGGGGGCAGCCTGTGATGATGTGCTCAGCAGTCTGTTCAGGCTCGCCACACTCGCATGCCGTGCTGTCCGACAGGCCCCACTTCTTCATAGATGACTTGAAGCGTCCCACGCCACAGCGCAGACGGTTCAGCGAGGTCCATAGATGGCATGACACAACCTTGTTGCATGGCTGTCTTCTGCCCTCCTCCCCACCCCATGCAACAAGGTTGTGTCATCAAACCACGTGACTCCCATTGGAAATGCATTGCGAGCTGTGCGACACACAGAAGAGACAGGACACACCGAGGAGACAGCTGTGTCTCAGGTGTGAACGGCCCCAAAGTCTTCTGCCTTTGTTTGGGCGACTGTGGCTCAAGAGGTAGAGCAGGTCGTCCAATGATCCATGGGTCGGCGCACTCGGCGGTTCGAATCCCGGCTCCTCCTGTCTACATGTCGAAGTGTCCTTGGGCAAGACACTGAACCCCAAATTGCTCCCGATGTGCTGGTTGGTACCTTGCATGGCTTCCGCCGCAATCGGTGTATGAATGTGTGTGTGAATGGGTGAATGTAATGCACAATCTATGTAAAGCGCCTTGGATAAAGGTGCTATATAAATGCACCATTTACCATTTTGTTTTGCCCATTTTGGAAGAACCTTGGTTTAGTTAAATAAACACCATGAAGATACTCTGCTCTGCATCCGGTTGCCTGATTTTGGGTCCTTTCCCGTAACTTATTCCTGACAGACATGAAAAGAGCCATCCAGGAATATGTTACTCTTGGAAAATTAGGAAAATATCCAAAACAATTGAACTAGTTTATTTTTTCACATTGAGATGATCAGATGAGAGAAATGTCAAAGAACAATTTTCTATGAATAAATAAATGAGGCCCAAGGTGTGTCTACAGAGGCTACATAAATGTCAACTCTGCTGTGTGTTTTCCCCATGCGTCACCTTGATCAGAGCAGGCCTTCTAATGTGCAGGTGGCCCTTTTGTGCCTACTCTTGTGACTGTCACCGGAGCGGTTGTTGAATATTCAACAGGCAACGATAACAAGACCTTTTATCCTGTGAAGCTCTTGCACAAAGGCGTTGCCAGGGGCAACGCTACACTGAGCCAAGGTGTTACGGGCTGTCCTCTAACCCTCCTCCGCCTCCCTCCCCCCACAGGTGACATCCTCCTGAACGTCAACGGGGTTGACCTGACGGGGGTGACACGGAGCGAGGCGGTGTCCAACCTGAAGAACACCTCGTCCCCCGTGGTGCTCAAGGTCCTGGAGATGCGGCCGCCAGACGAGTGCCAGCCCGAGTGCATCCTGCCCCCCTGCCTCGCCCCCTCGCCCACCGACAGCACCAATAGCACGCCACCCAACGACGACTACTCCCCGCTGTGGGTGTCATGGCTGCAAGTTCCCAGGTGAGGCCCTAACATGGCCATTGTGATGCTCCCTAAATCAATGTTTCCAAAACACTGTCTTTTTGGGTTGCTATCCCCTCCTATATTCAGTAACTCTGAAACCACCTGCACTGCATGAACTGGTGTGCTTGCTTGTAGAACTACGTTATACATCTTAGCTAGGCTATAACAGGAATATACTTTACTTTTTCGATACAATACAGATGAAGATAAGAATTGACAGCGCCAATCGTCCCCTCTTAACAGTTTGAACACAGAGCGAGAGCAGCTGGCGAGCAGAGGGGAAGCCACAGACACGGCTAATGTGAGAGAGCAGAAGTGCACTTGGGGAACTGTGAAGTGAGGGGCGCCCAGTGTGGATGCCACATGATGATGGTGTTTTATGGAGGGTTGCCTATCTATTAGATGTCATTAATACAGTGTCCGGGGCATCCTATCTATTAGGATACCATTAATAGTGTCCGGGGCATCCTATCTATTAGGATACCATTAATAGTGTCCGGGGCATCCTATCTATTAGATGTCATTAATACAGTGTCCGGGGCATCCTATCTATTAGATGACATTAATACAGTGTCCGGGGCATCCTATCTATTAGGATGCCATTAATTCAGAGTCCGGGGCATCCTATCTATTAGATGTCATTAATACAGTGTCGGGGCATCCTATCTATTAGGATACCATTAATACAGTGTCCGGGGCATCCTATCTATTAGATGTCATTAATACAGTGTCCGGGGCATCCTATCTATTAGATGTCATTAATACAGTGTCCGGGGCATCCTATCTATTAGATGTCATTAATACAGTGTCCGGGGCATCCTATCTATTAGGATACCATTAATACAGTGTCCGGGCATCCTATCTATTAGGATGCCATTAATACAGTGTCCGGGGCATCCTATCTATTAGATGTCATTAATACAGTGTCCGGGGCATCCTATCTATTAGGATGCCATTAATACAGTGTCCGGGCATCCTATCTATTAGGATGCCATTAATACAGTGTCCGGGGCATCCTATCTATTAGGATGCCATTAATACAGTGTCCGGGGCATCCTATCTATTAGGATGCCATTAATACAGTGTCCGGGCATCCTATCTATTAGGATGCCATTAATACAGTGTCCGGGGCATCCTATCTATTAGGATGCCATTAATACAGTGTCCGGGGCATCCTATCTATTAGATGTCATTAATACAGTGTCCGGGGCATCCTATCTATTAGATGTCATTAATACAGTGTCCGGGCATCCTATCTATTAGGATACCATTAATACAGTGTCCGGGGCATCCTATCTATTAGATGTCATTAATACAGTGTCCGGGGCATCCTATCTATTAGATGTCATTAATACAGTGTCCGGGGCATCCTATCTATTAGGATGCCATTAATACAGTGTCCGGGGCATCCTATCTATTAGATGTCATTAATACAGTGTCCGGGGAATCCTATCTAGATGTCATTAATACAGTGTCCGGGGCATCCTATCTATTAGATGTCATTAATACAGTGTCCGGGGCATCCTATCTAGATGTCATTAATACAGTGTCCGGGGCATCCTATCTATTAGATACCATTAATACAGTGTCCGGGGCATCCTATCTATTAGATACCATTAATACAGTGTCCGGGGCATCCTATCTATTAGATGTCATTAATACAGTGTCCGGGGCATCCTATCTATTAGATGTCATTAATACAGTGTCGGGGCATCCTATCTATTAGGATGCCATTAACTAATACAGTGTCTGGGGCATCCTATCTATTAGGATGCCATTAACTAATACAGTGTCGGGGGCATCCTATCTATTAGGATGCCATTAACTAATACAGTGTCCTGGGTGCAGTTAGGGCTCAAGTGGCTTTCTTAGGGACACTACACTGGGCAAGCTGGGGGTTAAACTGGTGACCTTCCGATTCCCAGACGGCCTGCCTACCCACTTATTTCTTTACTCTCTCTCTCTCTGCCATGTCGTTCTCGTCGTTTTAAGTCTCGTAATCATTTCCTTCCCCTTTCCTAGTTTATGACCCCTGCCAGCCAGCACCAGCTGAAACCCTGACAGGGCCAGCTGGCCACAGCGGAAGAGACAGAATACTAATTATCTGCTGCAAAGCAAAGTTTCAACTCCCAATATTCAGCACTATTGCATAGAGGTGCAAAGAGTGACTTGCCTTCAGTCGCCTCCCCCTGTTTCGCGTTTCTCTCGGTGAGAGCTTGTCAACCTGAAATACTGACTGTTCCACATAGCCGGTGTCCTCCTCTCGTTTCCCACCCCCTCCCGCTCTTTTAAGCAGCTTAGACTAGGAGTGTGCCAACTTTAAAGGGATTAAAACACTGCACAACTTCCCTCTATTGCACCTACTGTCTCAGTCTCTGTCTCCCCTTCCTCCTCTCTATCTTGTGTATGGTGGTGTTTATTCAACCTGACACCATCCAGGGTTATTATAGTTAACTAAAACTAAAAGGGAGACATTAATATTGTTAACCGAAACTAAAATAAAGAGAGAAAAGAAAACTAGATAAAAAAAATATATATATATCAGCACAAAATCGAATTGCATTTACTTCCTTTAAGGAGGTGCCCAAAATAGGGACACCATAGGTTCATGTATAGGTTGAGGTTCAGAACTTCCTAGTCTGTATTCGGCTCACCCTGTGCAGTTGGAGGTCGCAAAGGAAAGGCTTCCCCCTTTTTGCCCGCTATACACAGCTTCTGCTCATGATTTGCCTTACTGGCAAAATCGATTAGGAGCGAAAAGCAAGCAGTGAGTCAATGACAGGGTTTCAGCGCAGACCGGCAACAAGCCTAACAGGATTGGAAAAAGATTTTCCACTTTCACTTTCATTTTCACTTACCCCTTGGGTTCCGTGTGCCAGACTAATGGACCCCTCCATTCTCATTTCTAAAAGCTGAGCGTGACCTGGGAGAAAACGTCACATCCCTCTCGGTTCTCCTTAAAGAGTGGGGCGTCAGGGGGACTGCAGTCAGCAGTCTAGCTACCAGTCTCTAGTACTACTAAAATGATCATAGTGATTATGTTGCTGAATATTGTGCTTATCGGTGTCATATCCAAACGGTATGTAATGGTCTCTGTGATTTTATCGTTCCTCTGTGAGCCTGATGGATGGGAGGGGTATGGGCTTGTACAACGTTCTGGCTATTAATCCTTGTGTAAGGGTGATGTGACAAGTGTAAGCTGCAACAGCTGACCAAATAAAATGTTCAGATTAAGTTTAATTAACCTGAAGTCACAATTTTGCCTTTTTCCGCTTTCACAGTTGTGCCATCTAGTACAGCCTTATCTACTGTACACTGTATTTGTATGTGCAATTTCAGGCGGACACATTCTTTTGAAGCTAGCTGTGTGGCTGAGAGATGCAATGTTTTGTTCACCTACCCTTCTGGGCCCACACAGGCACCTGTACTAACACTGTATCTCTCCTGGCCCTCCTAGGCACCTGTACTGTTGTAAATACATCGTGCTGCGGCGGAGCACCTCGGGCAGCCTGGGCTTCAGCATCGTGGGCGGCCAGGAGGAGGTCAACTGTAATCAGTCGTTCTTCATCCGCTCCATCGTAGAGGGGACGCCAGCCTACAACGATGGCAGGATACGGTACGCTCCTCCTCATGCACGCCAACAGCAGCAGCCCGTGTACATACCTACCGTACAGTATACACATAGGTGAAGACGATGAACTGAAAACATTGAAGCATCCTCAAAATTCCACCAAACCATTTTATGCTTTGGAAAATGGTCACAGTAACATCAATTATTCCATGAGTCATATATTGGAATGATTGCAAACGGACCAATAGGGGGTGAGCCCAAGTCGTTTGCAATGGTTTTTGAAATATCTAACACCTTGCCAACAATCTGAAACCAAATCTTGATTTCTTTTACTTGTTCCCTCCCAGCTAATTATTGACAAAGAGTGTTATAAATAATGCAGGTGTGGGGACATCTTGCTGGAGGTGAATGTAAATGTTCTTGTGTGATGTTGTGGTGCAGGTGCTGGAGCATTTTACTGGAGGTGAATGTAAATGTTCTTGTGTGATGTTGTGGTGCAGGTGCTGGAGCATTTTACTGTATGTAAATGTTGTCTTGTTGTTGTTGTGCAGGTGTGGGGACATCCTGCTAGAGGTGAATGGGAACAGCACATGGGGGATGACCCACACGGCACTGGTGCGCCTGCTTAAAGAGCTGCGAGGGCGCATCACCCTGACCATCGTGTCGTGGCCGGGCAGCCTGCTGTAGCCACGCTCCACACTTCAACAGCACCGCACAGACCGTGGAATGTGGAAGGGCATGACCGGAGCTTTGGACTGGTCGACCGCACCCAGCCGGCTGCGTGTGGGAGGAGGGGCTTATGGGGAAAAAAGATCTGACTCCTGATTGGACAGCCGACAGACTTTGCCGCGGGAGTTTCAGACAGGACCTCAATCAACCGACACTGGTTGAACTCCCCCCTCCCAAAGAACGCTGGAGGAAACCTGGACACCACCTGGACCTGAGCCCCTTCCCCTTGGGATGTGTTGGCAGCTTTCCTGATTGGACGAGAGGGCTGTTAATCTGACACAGCATCCAATGAGTAAAGAGGGGGCGGGAAGGACTACCCAGGGACTAGACTAATGAGTTAATTCCAGTAGTTATACGTTAGGGTATGCATTATGTTGGACTCACATTTCTTTATTCTAAATGTTGGGTGTCTAAAAAAAAAGAAAAGAAAAAGAAAATACTGATCCAAGCACTTGTTGATATGTTTTGTTTATTTGTTTGACTGTTTAATGGCCTTTGAAATCCAGGCCGTGTTCCGTTTGTACCGACAGTGGTTGTCATCTTTTCATGCATTGGGGATGCGAGGTCACATCGCTGAGTAGTCGTCTGTTGTTGACTTGTTTTTCAGAAGCTGTTGCTAAATTTATCAAACCACTGGCAAAAAAAAAGAAAAAAAGGGGGTTAATGTGTTAAAAAATATAATATTTAAGGTGACATCGTGGAGGCCTTAACTAATTTTCCTACTTTTGAGAAGAAAAAAAGTTTAAAAAAAAAGAAACTACCTGACTTGGTTTCTGTGTGTGTTTCAGTGGATGCGTCTGGGGGCAATGTCCCCCGATTTTACTGCGGTTCTGTCTCTCACGCTTGGGCCTGTGTAGTATATCTGATGGTACATTTGGTTAAATAATCAATAAAGTCATTCGAAAAGGACATCAGTGTCGCAGTACTCTGGCTTTGTGCATGTGTGCGCTTTACTTGTCAGGGACAAAATGTGACCACATGTATAGTAGAAGTTGAGATATGAACATTGTGCAGACCATTTTCCTGGTCCTCACAAGATGAATGCTGGTTGTATGGTTAAAAAAAGGATAAAAATGTAAATTCATAAAATTCTCGTTCATAAATGTTGATTGTCACAAGTATAAGTGTGTGTGTGTGTGTGTGTGTGTGTGTGTGTGTGTGTGTGTGTGTGTGTGTATGTGTGTGCGCGCGTGTGTGTGCGTGCATATGTGCGCGCGCACGTTGGGGCCAGTTAGAGGTTAGAGACTTCCTCCTGGGCATGAAAGTGAATCCCGGTGACAAACAAGCAGCTACTCAGAGTACTCCTTTATCCAATTTCAAGTGAACAAAAAGGAACACCTTTTAAAGGTGACATAATAATATACACATTGTATACACATAAAGAAATCTGTCTAGTAAAATTTCAAACTGAAGGAAGAAATCTGTCTAATAAAATCTCAAACTGAAAGGGATTTCATAAATATTCATGAGGAGCTGTCCCTTCTTGGTGTCTGACGCACGTCCCAAAATGCCACCGGGTGACACAGGTGACCTGTGGTTGCCTAGCGATGGCTAAACGGTGAGTCACTGGTTGGCTTCTGATACGTTCTCCTGGTCTGCGGAGAGCTCCTTGTCCGCCCTGCTCCTCTTGGCTTTCTTGTGTCTCCGGTGGCCGTCCTCCTCCTCCTCACTGTCGCCTCTCCTCCTCCTGCTGCTCCTGGCAAAAAGTACTTGCATTGTTTACTCAAGTAATACCACAATTTAGAAACACTTCTTTTACAAGTAAAAGACATATTCAATTGTGTAGTCAACGTGCAAAAGTATTGGCATATCATTATGTTCACAGGGTTCACAGAGTGTGATTTATGAAGCGCTTGTATCTCCACAATCACAGCTTAACCACATTCCCTATTCTGTGCATGTAATAAGCAAATATTCTGTGTGACGTGTCGGGAACTTTAAGTGGGTAAGAATAATGATGAGCTCAAGCTTTCCTACAATGTCATAACTCTAATAAGACAATGCCATCTCAAGCCTCTGGTAAACATACAGCTGCATCCATTTTTACCCCTGTGTCAATTATCTAATGTGATCCTGGGCTCTACTCACCCTCCTCCAACCTAGTCCAAATATATGGAGGACATGGGGAGAGCAACGGAATTGAACTCATGCTTCCTTCATGCCTGAGTGTCCAAGTTGCTCCTTTACACCTGACAGGGGGGAGTTTCCCTGGTTGGACGTAGCGCGTGGAAGGAACACTTTATTCCAACCAGTTCCCCTCCATCAGGCGCCTCGGCTGGCCAGGGGGAGGCAGTTTAGAGACCAGGATTACTGCATGTTTTTTGTGAGGGTACCTACCCTAGGGGACACGGGGAGAACATGCAAACTCCACACAGAAAGGCCCTTTCACCAACCCCGCCTCGGGTATGGGTGCTGATGACGCGGAGGAGGAAACACAGATGCATTCTAAACAGCAGGCACGCTATTCTGATGTCCAACGATGGCCAAGCTATCTCAATGTAACATTCTAGTATGGAAGTGGTAGCATAGGGCAATACAAAACCAAGCAGCATTATAGTTACTAGTTGCAGCTGTAGCAAGAGTACTCCTGCAAGTAATTATTTAGTGCTTTGATTCAGTAGAGTGATTTGGGTAATTTACCTCTGATTAGCTCCTTATGTAGATACCCCTACGTATAATAATATGTAAATTAGCACAGGAACAGATTTCAGAAACAGCTTGTGCTTGTGCGTGCGCATGTGCGTGTGTGTCACCATGACTCTGCACACCGTTGACAACAACCACAGCAAAGTGGAGTTTGACACAGTGACTCAGCTCTGAAGAAGTTTCTAGATGTACACACTCATACAGTGTGCGTGTTTTGTACCTGTGTGACGTCTTGTGGCGTCCTTCATCCTTGTGCCTCCAGTCTCTGCGCCTGTCCTCTCTGTCTCGGCTGCTGCTATTTCTGCGACGCTCAGAGTTCCTGTGTGCGTGCTCCCTGTGTCGCACGTGTTCCTCCTCGCTGGGAAACAAAGAAACGCCACACAGAATGGTTAGCGAGATGCGATTTTCTCAGGGAGAGATGTCAGTGGGCGTTATGGCTGGGAAAGAGACCCCATGTTTCAAAAGCATAATAATATTATGGCCTTCACGTTGGAGGCAGGGTCTGCTGTTTGCCTGGCTGAGATTTCCCATGTTCCAAGCCTTTGAGGAACACAGAGCGGCCATGGGCTGGCCTACTGTGCCCTTTAGATTAAAGGCATGGCCGGCACGCGCCCCGTGTCCTCTGGGCTCCACCAAAACAAATACAGCTCCATTACTTAGCGGAGGACCGGCAGTCACATACGTTCTCTTCCCGTGCACGCACAAAGACGCGTGCACGTACACGGTCGAATGCACACACACACACACACACACACACACACACACACACAACACACACACACACCACACACACACACACACACACTCTCTGAAGTCTCCTCGGAGTGCCGAGGGCTTTTTAGATGAGTGGATGTCTCTTCCGTGCTCAGCGGCTGTAAACTACACCGGCAGATCTAGTAAAAGCTTTTATCACATTCCAAAAATAGGCAGTCTACAAGCTCACAACACGTCACGATAGGGCACGTTGTGAGCTTATCGATAGGCTATTCTTCAGCACAACACTGATGTAGAGTTTAGACTCTCCATTTTCATTGTTTTTGTTGTTAAGACAAGACATGACTATTTAACATCGTTTCAGTAAGATAGAAAAATCACACCCGTGTGAAGTGAGACGCAATGTTTGTGTTTACACTATGACGTAAAATTGTCCATTCGTTGTCAATGGGAATTTAATGTTTGTGTAAGACAAAGTTTGTGCACACACACTAAAAGCTAGACATAGGCTAAAGGCGGACGCATGTTCGTTCTCCTGCTGGGACGATGATGTGACAGTCGGCAGGAGCACGAAGCCGCTTGAAGTGCTTTTCAAATTGGAACTGTTGAATGTGATTTATTCACGACTCGCCCACACAAACACACTGACTCACGGGATAATGAGGGGATGTTGACTTGAGATAAAACATGTGCATTCCAAGTATTCCACACACAAGCTGAGAACATAGTTTTTATTAGACATGTATTAATAAAGCTTGTCTTACAAGTAAGACGTGGGCGGAAATGGGGTTATCGTGCAATCGTTCACTGCACCCACTTCCCACTTTGCATTGAAAACACACCCGAACGCTTCGGAAGGCTACGCCGGTAGCCGTTCACGTGACACAGTGGAAGGCATGTTGGGCTACAGGTGCATGATGGGAAGCGGATTTAGTTTTGGTTTTTTTAAAGAAAAGAAAATAATAAACTGGATACGTGGCCGTAGATTTATTGTTCTTGAGATGTCTCTGCAGCGGTCCATGCATCTAAAACACTCTGGCCAGTCATCTGACAACCAAATTTTTAAAAAAAGGAACACTCAAGTGTAAAACTAAAAGAGGACGAACTGAGGTGAGGATGCCAAACCAGGGTCAATAGCTAAATAAAAGGTACAATTAATAAATAACTCACCTGACACAGTACGTGTCAGGTGAGTTAAGGCACCATATATTCCCCATGAGGCCATAATGTGGATTACTGGTACTGAACTCCATGTCGAGAATCATGTTTATTTGGTGCATTCCAGTTTGTCTTTGATCACTCAGGAGCGTTCTTGTAGCAGTGACAGCTCTGGGATCAGATCTGTGATGGTGTCGGTGAAAACGTCCCGTCATCAGAGTCTGGAGGACTCTGATGTCATG
Organism: Electrona antarctica; assembly: GCF_951216825.1. Taxonomy (NCBI): domain Eukaryota; kingdom Metazoa; phylum Chordata; class Actinopteri; order Myctophiformes; family Myctophidae; genus Electrona; species Electrona antarctica. The sequence goes on from NC_136812.1 coordinate 37,164,082, forward strand.
AGAGTGTTCCAGTGGATAGGGAGCTTGGTACCCTGTAAATGGAACCTGGGCGTTCTTCTACAGCTGTGATCTGATGTTTCAATGGTCTTTTATCTTCATTTGAAAGCTTTAGTTAGGAAAAAAAAAAACACCTCGCTTGTTTGCGCCTGATTCCATAACAACACATTGAGGTTAGACAACACACTCCATATTTGGGCATAGCTGCATTTGGAACTCATTTGAACATGACAACGTTGTGACATTAGCGTGACATCGGAGATCGGCCCGCCTTGCGGCCAGTCCTCTCTTAATTTTAATATAAAAATCACACTTGTGTGAAGTGAGGGGCGCTCTTATCATCATACATCATCAAACATCACATTCCATGCTCAGCCAATCAGCTGAGCACATTCTGTGTTCATACGGACAGACATACACACAAAGCTCTGCATAGGATGGGCTAGCTCCCCTCAAAAACCCACACATGTGAAGTGAGGGGTGCCCACTCACTATATGGCTGCCACATGACGTCATTTCTGAAAAAAAACATCTGGCTTTCAGAAATGACCATTGCAAACATCAATCAATGCATACTGTACCAAAGTGGCGGTCCTTGAAATAAGTTTGAGAACCACTGAGATAAACTAAAGCATGTCACACAATGATTCACTGTGGTCAACTTGTATCCATGTTGTCGTCGGCAGTTCTTGGAAATGTTTCCTCATGGTCAGACTTGATCTTCTCCAAGGGAGCATAGTTCAACAGCTTCTCTATCAGATCCACGTGAGAAAGGAGCATCCTCCGACAGCAGTACCTCTTCAGGAGCAGTACATCAAGGGCATCACCCTCAGTATACTCTGCCTGAAGATAGGCAAGGTAGGATTCCCACTTGTTCCCCACGACCTTGCCACAGGTGAAGCATCGAATTGGGATGATCATTGCGGAATCCCAATTCAATGCTATTTTAGATTTACAGTGAAACCTTATTGATGGATGTCCTACAGTAGGGCTTCGTCTCTAACAATTTATCTTTTATCAGCTTTGGTAAGGCGTCAATAATTCTTAAACGTTTGTAATATAACAATTACTTTACCTTGCAAAGCCATTCGCTGCCAATGAACGAGAAGGGAATGTTCGTTATATATATATATTCTTTGGTTGCTATGACATACATAGTAATGTTCATTGCCTACCCATTATCAGAGCTATGATTGAGACGCACACCGCAGATTCTTGGAATTTAGAGAAGACATTTACATTACACAGAAGCAATGGCAGCCATCAGAATGACACTTCGACAGTTTGTCCAGACCCTCCCCTTCACCTTGAGGTCACTGCGGGCAGCCAGCTCCTTCAAGGCTGCGGACCTCACCGTGGAGCGCAGCACAAACTGCGCACAAAAACCTGACCCTTCCGCCCTGCTGTTTGGCAAACACTTCTCTGACCACATGCTGACCATAAACTGGTCAGAAAAGCATGGCTGGGAGGCGCCTCAGATAAAACCCTTTCAGAACCTGTCCCTACACCCTGCCACCTCTGCCCTGCACTACTCAGTGGAGCTGTTTGAAGGCATGAAGGCATACCGCGGCGTCGATGAGCACGTCCGTCTGTTCAGGCCCATGTTGAACATGGAGAGAATGTGTCGCAGTGCAGACCGGAGCTGCCTCCCTTCGTTTGACAAAGGGGAACTACTTGAGTGCATCCGGAAGCTAGTGCAGGTAGACCAGGAGTGGGTTCCCTTCGCCCCGGATGCAAGCCTCTACATCAGGCCCACATTCATAGGAACAGGGCGCTGCTTAGGTGTGTCCAGACCGGGAGAAGCTCTGCTCTTTGTCATCGCTGGACCTGTGGGGCCCTACTTTGCCACGGATTCTGCGGCAGTTTCCCTGCTGGCCGACCCCGCCTTTGTCAGGGCCTGGGAGGGAGGCGTGGGTGCGTATAAGTTGGGAGGAAACTATGGGCCCACCATAGCTTTGCAGAGTGAGGCGGTGAAACAGGGGTGTCAGCAGGTCCTGTGGCTGCACGGAGAACAGGAGGAGATCACCGAAGTGGGCACTATGAACCTCTTCATCTACTGGTCCACTGAGACTGGAGAGAAGGAGCTGCTCACTCCTCCTCTGGAGGGTGGCATCATTCTTCCTGGAATCACCAGGCAGTCTCTGCTGGACCTGGCCAGAATGTGGGGCGAGTTTAAAGTGACAGAGCGCAAAATAGGCATGAAGGAGCTGCTTGGAGCCATGGACTCGGGAAGGGTTCTGGAAGTGTTCGGAGCAGGGACTGCCTGCGTCGTTTGTCCTGTGAGCAGCCTGCTGTACAAAGGAAAGACTTACCACATTCCCACCATGCAGAATGGTCCAGACCTGGCCAGGAGATTCCACAAAGAACTTAGTGATATTCAGTATGGACGCAAACACAGTGACTGGGCTCCATTGGTGGTTTAGATCATGGCCACCATGGCCACCACTCAGGTGGCCACTCAGGTGGCCATGGTTTGGGCTTGGTTGGTTGGGTCTTGTATGCTAGTGTGAGACATGCCACCACGGCCCCTGTATAGAGCAGGGCGTAGATGATGTTCTCCCCGGATCCGCCAGGGACGGACGACATCTGCCGGTGGTGAATCACATCCCTGGGTAAACCGTAGGCTGCTTTCTGTGCCAGAGGCCCAAATCTCCGGAATCCCGCCCTGCAGGAATACATCGCCTCTGCTGCGTGTTAAGGGAGGACACTTGTGTGCTTCTTCAACAAGGACAGAATGAATTGGCCTGCTGTGATCCTGATGGGCTATCTATCCCTCTGTGGCTGCTGGAGTCGGTTCACAGCACGCAGACAGATGCAGACGGAAGGTCCGTCTTCAGTTGCATAGTGCTTATATAGGCTGTATGTGGAATCGCCTTGGTTGATACTGTAGGTTATGAAGCGTCACTGACGTCATCCAGACGTCACTATGACATCTTGTGGTTGTTATCTCCACCAGGCTGAGAGGCAAGGGGGAAATATTAAATAGAAAAATATATTTTTGAAATCCATTGGAATATATAATTTCAATGGAAAGAAATATATTATATAATATTTACGTTGTGACCCATAAAAAATACGTCCGTGACCCAAAAGTGGGTACTTTTATTCTTTGGGAAACAAATCCACTCTATATAGAACAAATGTTCTGCAGACTGGAGAACAGAGCTGAATATATTAAACATGTATTCTTGTGCCAACAGTGGGAATTCAGTCCTAAGGGCCGTGTTATTAGCATTATGACATAAGCACCGGGCTCATACACTACAGTTAGTTAAATGGATAATAGAGTGAGCAGACAGTGTTGAAATAAATAAATTGGTGTCTAGAAACCTTGAACTTATGCCACATGTGCAGCAAACCTAGAAGGAGCCTATGCAACATATTTATTGCCTTTAATACCAAAACCCCCATAGGTGTATATGCGTGTGTCTCTGTGTGTTTGTGCACGAGCGTGAGTACTTTCACTACTATCTTTGTGAAAATCCAATGTCAGGAGGATAGAAAGATTATGACAATAATGGAAAGAGAAGACATCTGGCTGGTCCTTATTTCTCAATAAGCTGTTTTAGGGTTTAGGTTAACGCTGCAATGTTGAATTTATTTGAAAGAATCTGCATGGCAGAGTATATGTTAATCCATTTAGACTGTACGACGTGTGGGAACATCATAACCAATCCAACCAACGGGTTGTGCGCATTTTCATTGATATCAAACGAGAGAAAAATATTCTGATTTTTTTTCTTTTTTTTTAGTTGGCCTCTCCTTCACCATACTCCTTGCTCTTTCGCGCATGCGCGTTGTCATTCACTTCCCTGTTCCCTGTTTACTGTTCACAAAGAAAGGCTCGGCGCGCGTAATCTGGAGCTCTCCGTAGTTTTGACCAGATGGATATACTAAGCTCTTCATTTCTGACTTCAACATGCCTCTCGTTCAAAATATGAAGCGAGCGATCATCAGCGATTTATATCGTAATCTTAGTGAGGTAAGCAAGCAAAAATATGTCTCCCGGTTTTTGTCCGGAACGGAAGGGGCTTACAGAGTAAAAGCGGCCATATCTTCCCGGCACCCGAGCTTCTATTTTGAAAGAAATCCCGGCGCTGATTGTGTTAAAGTAGTACAGCTGCAGGCGTTGGAGGATGGTCTCCCTTCCATTGAGACACAGGCGTTGGAGGATGGTCTCCCTTTACCCTTCCATTGAGACACAGGCGTTGGAGGATGGTCTCCCTATACCCTTCCATTGAGACACAGGCGTTGGAGGATGGTCTCCCTATACCCTTCCATTGAGACACAGGCGTTGGAGGATGGTCTCCCTATACCCTTCCATTGAGACACAGGCGTTGGAGGATGGTCTCCCTATACCCTTCCATTGAGACACAGGCGTTGGAGGATGGTCTCCCTATACCCTTCCATTGAGACACAGGCGTTGGAGGATGGTCTCCCTATACCCTTCCATTGAGACACAGGCGTTGGAGGATGGTCTCCCTATACCCTTCCATTGAGACACAGGCGTTGGAGGATGGTCTCCCTATACCCTTCCATTGAGACACAGGCGTTGGAGGATGGTCTCCCTATACCCTTCCATTGAGACACAGGCGTTGGAGGATGGTCTCCCTATACCCTTCCATTGAGACACAGGCGTTGGAGGATGGTCTCCCTATACCCTTCCATTGAGACACAGGCGTTGGAGGATGGTCTCCCTATACCCTTCCATTGAGACACAGGCGTTGGAGGATGGTCTCCCTATACCCTTCCATTGAGACACAGGCGTTGGAGGATGGTCTCCCTATACCCTTCCATTGAGACACAGGCGTTGGAGGATGGTCTCCCTATACCCTTCCATTGAGACACAGGCGTTGGAGGATGGTCTCCCTATACCCTTCCATTGAGACACAGGCGTTGGAGGATGGTCTCCCTATACCCTTCCATTGAGACACAGGCGTTGGAGGATGGTCTCCCTATACCCTTCCATTGAGACACAGGCGTTGGAGGATGGTCTCCCTATACCCTTCCATTGAGACACAGGCGTTGGAGGATGGTCTCCCTTTACCCTTCCATTGAGACACAGGCGTTGGAGGATGGTCTCCCTATACCCTTCCATTGAGACACAGGCGTTGGAGGATGGTCTCCCTATACCCTTCCATTGAGACACAGGCGTTGGAGGATGGTCTCCCTATACCCTTCCATTGAGACACAGGCGTTGGAGGATGGTCTCCCTTCCATTGAGACACAGGCGTTGGAGGATGGTCTCCCTATACCCTTCCATTGAGACACAGGCGTTGGAGGATGGTCTCCCTATACCCTTCCATTGAGACACAGGCGTTGGAGGATGGTCTCCCTTTACCCTTCCATTGAGACACAGGCGTTGGAGGATGGTCTCCCTTTACCCTTCCATTGAGACACAGGCGTTGGAGGATGGTCTCCCTATACCCTTCCATTGAGACACAGGCGTTGGAGGATGGTCTCCCTATACCCTTCCATTGAGACACAGGCGTTGGAGGATGGTCTCCCTTTACCCTTCCATTGAGACACAGGCGTTGGAGGATGGTCTCCCTATACCCTTCCATTGAGACACAGGCGTTGGAGGATGGTCTCCCTTTACCCTTCCATTGAGACACAGGCGTTGGAGGATGGTCTCCCTATACCCTTCCATTGAGACACAGGTGTCAGGTAGAGAAGTGGTTCCCAAAGTGGGACCCCCAGGGGTCCTTGAGGGAGTTCCAGGGGGTCCCCAGCTAAATGTTAGTTTGGAACCAAATGGACCCTTATGGGTCTGTAACGCTGAGAGTGTACAAATGGAACCAAATGGACCCGTTAATTGGGAATCACTGAGGTAGAGGACACCTAGTGGTTGACATGTAGTACAAGTGTGGCTCATCTTGGATGAGCGGTAGAAAAGTAATCTGTCACACAGGAGACCTGGGCACGCACCTGAAACTAGGCTAACGGTTAAGGTTTGGCACATACTGTAGCCGTGATGGTTAAGGTTAGGGGTTGTGGAATTAATGTACTTAATGTAGTTCAGTACCCGGAGGACAAAAGAGCAAGTGTGTGTGTGTGTGTGTGTGTGTGTGTGTGTGTGTGTGTGTGTGTGTGTGTGAAAAAGACACAAACATGCTCACACTCACATCTCTCTCATTTGGCCCCCACAAGTATAGCCACACGCACGCACACACGCACACACACCCCACCATGCAGCGATGATGGAGTGTGTGAGGTCCTGCCAGTTGGAGACAGCACAAGGCCATTCACACTGAGTGTTCTGGGATGGGACCCACATTGAGGGGACAAGTGTTGACCACATGGTCAAGCTGCTGCCCAGCCTGCCCCCACCAGGCCAGGGAGAGCAGTGCTGCTGCCCAGCCTGCCCCCACCAGGCCAGGGAGAGTAGTGCTCTCCCTGGCTCTCCCTGGTTCCATTTGTACACTCTCAGAGTTAAATTAACATAGATTTTACAATATAAATTGGGGGTCCCAGAGATAGAAAATAGAAATGCCATCCGTAGACTAATGCATGTCAAACTGGGGGTCCCAGAGATAGAGAATAGAAATGCCATCCGTAGACTAATGCATGTCAAACTGGGGGTCCTTGAAATTAAACGGGTCGAGAACTACCGCTAGAGCCGTAAAAATCTTCTCTTCTGGGGGTTTCTGGCATATCATTTCAAATGGGGGTCGGCGGGCTAATTAGTGTCAATTTGGGGGTCCTTGACATGAAGAAGCTTCGGAAGGCTACGCCGGTAGCCGTTCACGTGACACAGTGAAAGGCATGTTGGGCTACAGGTGCATGATGGGAAGCGGATTTAGTTTTGGTTTTTTTAAAGAAAAGAAAATAATAAACTGGATACGTGGCCGTAGATTTATTGTTCTTGAGATGTCTCTGCAGCGGTCCATGCATCTAAAACACTCTGGCCAGTCATCTGACAACCAATTAAAAAGAAAAAAGGAACACTCAAGTGTAAAACTAAAAGAGGACGAACTGAGGTGAGGATGACCAGGGTCAATAGCTAAATAAAAGGTACAATTAATAAATAACTCACCTGACACAGTACGTGTCAGGTGAGTTAAGGCACCGTATTTTCCCCATGAGGCCATAATGTGCATTACTGGTACTGGTACTGGTACTGAACACCATGAGACTCATGTTTATTTGGTGCATTCCAGTTTGTCTTTGATGTTCGACTCGGTCACTCAGGAGCGTTCTTGTAGCAGTGACAGCTCTGGGATCAGATCTGTGATGGTGTCGGTGAAAACGTCCGTCATGAGAGTGTTCCAGTGGATGGGGAGCTTGGTACCCTGTAAATGGAACCTGGGCGTTCTTCAACAGCTGTGATCTGATGTTTCAATGGTCTTGTATCTTCATTTGAAAGCTTTAGTTAGGAAAAAAAAAACACCTCGCTTGTTTCCGCCTGATTCCATAACAACACATTGAGGTTAGACAACATACTCCATATTTGGGCATAGCTGCATTTGAAAATCATTTGAACATGACAACGTTGTGACATTAGCATGACATCGGAGATCCACCTGCCTTGCGGCCAGTCCCCTCACTTCACACTTGTGTGAAGTGAGGGGCGCTCTTATCATCATACAAACATCACATTCCGTGCTCAGCCAATCAGCTGAGCAGATTCCGTGTTCATACGGGCAGACATACACACAAAGCTCTGCATAGGATGGGCTAGCGTCCCTCAAAAAAACACACAGTGAGGGGTGCGCACTCACTATGGCTGCCACATGACGTCATTCCTGAAAAAAACATCTGGCTTTCAGAAATGACAATTGCAAACATCAATCAATGCATACTGTACCAAAGTGGTGGTTTGAGAAGCACTGAGATAAAGTAAAGCATGTCACACAATGATTCACTGTGGTCAACTTGTATCCATGTTGTCGTCAGCAGTTCTTGGAAATGTTTCCTCATGGTCACTCTTGATCTTCTCCAAGGGAGCATAGTTCAACAGCTTCTCTATCAGATCCACGTGAGAAAGGAGCATCCTCCGACAGCAGTACCTCTTCAGAAGCAGTACATCAAGGGCATCACCCTCAGTATACTCTGCCTGAAGATAGGCAAGGTAGGATTCCCACTTGTTCCCCACGACCTTGCCACAGGTGAAGCATCGAATTGGGATGATCATTGCGGAATCCCAATTCAATATTATTTTAGATTTACAGTGAAACCTTATTGATGGACAGTAGGGCTTCGTCTCTAACAATGTATCTTTTATCGGCTTTGGTAAGGCGTCAATAAGTCTTAAACGTTTGTAATCTAACAATTACTTTACCTTGCAAAGCCATTCGCTGCCAATGAACGAGAAGGGAATGTTCGTTATATATATATATATTCTTTGGTTGCTATGACATCTGTTATTGTCATTATGTTATAAAATCTACTGATCGGTCCATACATAGTAATGTTCATTGCCTACCCATTATCAGAGCTATGATTGAGACGCACACAGCAGATTATTGGAATTTAGAGAAGACATTTACATTTCACAGAAGCAATGGCAGCCATCAGAATGACACTTGGACAGTTTGTCCAGACCCTCCCCTTCACCTTGAGGTCACTGCGGGCAGCCAGCTCCTTTAAGGCTGCGGACCTCACCGTGGAGCGCAGCACAAACTGCGCACAAAAACCTGACCCCTCCGCCCTGCTGTTTGGCAAACACTTCTCTGACCACATGCTGACCATAAACTGGTCAGAAAAGCATGGCTGGGAGGCGCCTCAGATAAAACCCTTTCAGAACCTGTCCCTACACCCTGCCACCTCTGCCCTGCACTACTCAGTGGAGCTGTTTGAAGGCATGAAGGCATACCGCGGCGTCGATGAGCACGTCCGTCTGTTCAGGCCCATGTTGAACATGGAGAGAATGTGTCGCAGTGCAGACCGGAGCTGCCTCCCTTCGTTTGACAAAGGGGAACTACTTGAGTGCATCCGGAAGCTAGTGCAGGTAGACCAGGAGTGGGTTCCCTTCGCCCCGGATGCAAGCCTCTACATCAGGCCCACATTCATAGGAACAGGGCGCTGCTTAGGTGTGTCCAGACCGGGAGAAGCTCTGCTCTTTGTCATCGCTGGACCCGTGGGGCCCTACTTTGCCACGGATTCTGCGGCAGTTTCCCTGCTGGCCGACCCCGCCTTCGTCAGGGCCTGGGAAGGAGGCGTGGGTGCGTATAAGTTGGGAGGAAACTATGGGCCCACCATAGCTTTGCAGAGTGAGGCGGTGAAACAGGGGTGTCAGCAGGTCCTGTGGCTGCACGGAGAACAGGAGGAGATCACCGAAGTGGGCACTATGAACCTCTTCATCTTCTGGTCCACTGATACTGGAGAGAAGGAGCTGCTCACTCCTCCTCTGGAGGGTGGCATCATTCTTCCTGGAATCACCAGGCAGTCTCTGCTGGACCTGGCCAGAATGTGGGGCGAGTTTAAAGTGACAGAGCGCAAAATAGGCATGAAGGAGCTGCTTGGAGCCATGGACTCGGGAAGGGTTCTGGAAGTGTTCGGAGCAGGGACTGCCTGCGTCGTTTGTCCTGTGAGCAGCCTGCTGTACAAAGGAAAGACTTACCACATTCCCACCATGCAGAATGGTCCAGACCTGGCCAGGAGATTCCACAAAGAACTTAGTGATATTCAGTATGGACGCAAACACAGTGACTGGGCTCCATTGGTGGTTTAGATCATTCATTCTCAACCTTCAAAGAGTTGGTTGCAGAGGACGCTGAAGTTTAGCATGACACCTACTCACCTGCCCTCAGGTGGCCATGGTTTGGGCTTCCACTCCGTCTTGGGCCGGGCATTGATTTGAGAGATGTTGTCATTATACCTTTTATGGTCCGACATGGTGGTCTTGTATGCTATTGTGAGAGATGCCACCAAGGCCCCTGTACAGAGCAGGGCGTACATGATGTTCTCCCCGGATCCGCCAGGGACGGACGACATCTGCCGGTGGTGAATCACATCCCTGGGTAAACCGTAGGCTGCTTTCTGTGCCAGAGGCCCACATCTCCGCCATGCCGCCCTGCAGGGATACATCGCCTCTGCTGCGTGTTAAGGGAGGACGCTTGTGTGCTTCTTCAACAAGGACAGAATGAATTGGCCTGCTGTGATCCTGATGGGCTATCTAGCCCTCTGTGGCTGCTGGAGTCAGTTCACGGCACACAAACAGATGCAGACGGAAAACCCGTCTTCAGTTACATAGTGCTTATATAGGCTGTATTGTGGAATCGCCTTGGTTGATACTGTAGGTTATGAAACGTCACTGACGTCATCCCGACGTCACTATGACATCTTGTGGTTGTTATCTCCACCAGGCTGAGAGGCAAGGGGGAAATATTAAAAAATAAAAATATATTTTTTATATCCATTGGAATATATATATATAATTTCAATGGAAAGAAATTTACGAGTTTTGTGACCCATAAAAAATACGTCCATGACCCAAAAGTGGGTACTTTTATTCTTTGGGAAACAATCCACTCTATATAGAATAAATGTACTGCAGACTGCAGAACAGAGCTGAATATATTAAACATGTATTCTTGTGCCAACAGTGGGAATTCAGTCCTAAGGGCCGTGTTATTAGCATTATGTCATAAGCACCGGGCTCATACACTACAGTTAGTTAAATGGATAATAGAGCGAGGAGACAGTGTTGAAATAAATAAATTGGTGTCTAGAAATCTTGAACTTATGCCACATGTGCAGCAAACCTAGAAGGAGCCTATGCAACAGATGTATTGCCTTTAATACCAAAAACCCCATAGGTGTATGCGTGTGTCTCTGTGTGTTTGTGCACGTGCGTGAGTACTTTCACTACTATCTTTGTGAAAATCAAATGTCAGGAGGATAGAAAGATCTTATTTGAATCTGCATGGCAGAGTATATGTTAATCCATTTAGACCGTACGACGTGTGGGAACGTCATAACCAATCCAACCCGCGCATTTTCATTGATATGAAACGAGAGAAAAATATTCTGAATTTCTTTTTTTTTTTTTAGTTGGCCTCTCCTTCTGCACCATACTCCTTGCTCTTTCGCGCATGCGCGTTGTCATTCACTTCCCTGTTCCCTGTTTACTGTTCACAAAGAAAGGCTCGGCGCGCGTAATCTAAGGAGCTCTCCGATATACTAAGCTCTTCATTTCTGACTTCAACATGCCTCTCGTTCAAAATATGAAGCGAGCGATCATCAGCGACTTATATCGTAATAAGATTACGATATAAGTCGCTGATGATCGCTCGCTTCATATGAAGGGACCATCGGAAGGGTATAGGGAGACACCCTTCCATTGAGACGCGTTGGAGGATGGTCTCCCTATACCCTTCCATTGAGACACTGCAGGCGTTGGAGGATGGTCTCCCTATACCCTTCCATTGAGACACAGGCGTTGGAGGATGGTCTCCCTATACCCTTCCATTGAGACACTGCAGGCGTTGGAGGATGGTCTTCCTATACCCTTCCATTGAGACACAGGCGTTGGAGGATGGTCTCCCTATACTCTTCCATTGAGACACAGGCGTTGGAGGATGGTCTCCCTATACCCTTCCATTGAGACACAGGCGTTGGAGGATGGTCTCCCTATACCCTTCCATTGAGACACAGGCGTTGGAGGATGGTCTCCCTATACCCTTCCATTGAGACACAGGCGTTGGAGGATGGTCTCCCTATACCCTTCCATTGAGACACAGGCGTTGGAGGATGGTCTCCCTATACCCTTCCATTGAGACACAGGCGTTGGAGGATGGTCTCCCTATATATACTCTTCCATTGAGACACTGGTGTCAGGTAGAGAAGTGGTTCCCAAAGTGGGACCCCCAGGGGTCCTTGAGGGAGTTCCAGGGGGTCCCCAGCTAAATGATAGTTTGGAACCAAATGGACCCTTATGGGTCTGTTACTCTGAGAGTGTACAAATGGAACCAAATGGACCCGTTAATTGGGAATCACTGAGGTAGAGGACACCTAGTGGTTGACATGTAGTACAAGTGTGGCTCATCTTGGATGAGCGGTAGAAAAGTAATCTGTCACACAGGAGACCTGGGAACGCACCTGAAAACTAGGCTAACGGTTAAGGTTTGGCACATACTGTAGCCGTGATGGTTAAGGTTAGGGGTTGTGGAATTAATGTACTTAATGTAGTTCAGTACCCGGAGGACAAAAGAGCAAGTGTGTGTGTGTGTGTGTGTGTGTGTGTGTGTGTGTGTGTGTGTGTGTGTGTGTGTGTGTGTGTGTGTGTGTGTGTGTGCGTGAAAAAGACACAAACATGCTCACACTCACATCCCTCTCATTTGGCCCCCACAAGTATAGCCACACGCACGCACACACACACACACGCACACACACCCCACCATGCAGCGATGATGGAGTGTGTGAGGTCCTGCCAGTTGGAGACAGCACAAGGCCATTCACACTGAGTGTTCTGGGATGGGACCCACATTGAGGGGACAAGTGTTGACCACATGGTCAAGCTGCTGCCCAGCCTGCCCCCACCAGGCCAGGGAGAGCAGTGCTGCTGCCCAGCCTGCCCCCACCAGGCCAGGGAGAGTAGTGCTCTCCCTGGTTCCATTTGTACACTCTCAGAGTTAAATTAACATAGATTTTACAATATAAATTGGGGGTCGCAGAGATAGAAAATAGAAATGCCATCCATAGACTAATGCATGTCAAACTGGGGGTCCTTGAAATTAAACGGGTCGAGAACTACCGCTAGAGCCGTAAACATCTTCTCTTCTGGGGGTTTCTGGCATATCATTTCAAATGGGGGTCGGCGGGCTAATATTTTTTGGGGGTCCTTGACATGAAAAAGTTTGGGAACCACTGCTGTAACAAGTGGTGAAAGAAGTACTCAAGAGTATCAATACCACAATAGGAATACTGCTACAACTTAAGTAAAGGTCCCGTATTCAAAATTTCACTCGAGTAAAAGTACACAAGTATTGGCAATGTACAATTACTTTTGGAAAATATTTAAAAGTACTATGTACTGAAAAATGGAAATACTTAAGTACCTCAAATTTATACTTGAGTAAATGTAATTAGTTACTTCCCAGTTCCCACCACTGACTGCCCTAACCTCATGGAATCTATTAGCAGCGGTGCTAACTCCTAGGCATGCGTCGGCGACCGCAGCTGATAACCAGTAGCTGATGCCCGGAGGGATGGATGGGAGGAGGGAGGGAGGGAGGGGGCTGTCCTGCCGATGGAGCGCGCAGCACAGCGGTGCATGTGGCCCGCAGAACGAACGTAGCGTGTCACACATCTAGCGCACGGGATGACACGCACCGTCACTGACCCTGCACACACGTAAACAACCACATGGGTGGCCACTGGCCAGGCTCCATTATGCTCCCTCTTGTATCACACACACAAATAACACACGCGCACGCACGCACGCACGCACGCACGCACGCACGCACGCACGCACGCACGCACAAACAAACCTCACGTTCTAAAAATACCTCTCCATCGCAGCCATAAATCAATTGAACGGGAAACACGCCTCACTGTTCTGTCACGTGACTGCAATGTAGGGCAGGCACATCAACAGAAAGACCCCACCCTCCACACACACACACACACACACACACACACACACACGCACACGCACACGCACACGCGCACGCGCACGCGCACGCACGCACGCACACGCACACACACACACACCTCCGCTGTTGAGGTGATAGCGGAGTGTTGTGTGCAATCCAAGGCATAACACATTTATGATGAGCAACGACCCCCCTCCCTCCCTCCCTGCTTGTCTGTCACACACATGTCACACTTCCCATCTCTTTCTTCTCCTGTGGTTGGTTGGTTAGCCTACAAGGCTCCCAGCTGCCCCCGTGTCCCGTTTGCCTCATCTGACCTACTAGCACAATGATCTGTGCATAGACAGAACACCAAAAAAAGCACAAAATTATGATGCCCTTGATCGCAGGGAATTATTTTGGGTAATTCTGATTCCGGTTCGGTGGTTCCGGCCTGATGACTACAAACCAGTGACTACAACATGACGTAAGGTATCATCTGCTCCCGACCGGATCAGATATGCGTCCCAGGCTAACTATACTATATTAATGTCAACCTGGCAGTCAATCTCCAAGTTCACACCACATCGCAACGTGTTGTGAGCTTATAGATCGGCTATTTTCACCACACGACATCACCACACCACTAAGTATAAAACAGGGCTTAACGCTGAAGTGGTCAAATGCTTGACTGTGTGTATGTATGCGACTATGCGTGTGTCGTCGCCATGGCTTGCCCCCTGCCAGCCTAGAATGTGCTATACTCTCCTTTGTCAATATAAGGAGAGTTGGCAGCCCACTCTGTGATATACACCACTGCGCACAGTGCACACCGCATCAACATTCTAGACACACACAACAGCATGCATGCATGGTTAAGCCCAGGGCTGCGTGAGTAGGCGGGGTGGGGGAGTTCATGTACATCTCTGTTGATCTGAATTAATAAGACATCTGGCTGGTGGACAACACCGTGTGTGCACAGAATAATATAGGGCAGTGTGTGTGTGTGTGTGTGTGTGTGTGTGTGTGTGTGTGTGTGTGTGTGTGTGTGTGTGTGCGTGTGTGTGTGTGTGTGTGTGTGTACGTGTGTGTGCATAAGGAAGAGTTGTGTGAGTGCACGTGAAAGCTGCGAGCTGTCGTAGCCGTCAGACTGTATAGGGCAGTGGGGCACTGTGTTGTTGGCATTGGATGACCGCTGGTCGGCGGCACGCGCCACGGGGGCTGGGTTGAGCTGGATCGCACCCTCAATTACTGCCAAACGTCCGCTTCATCTAGATCAGGGGTGGGCAAGGATTTTCCCCAAGGGGCCAAATGAGAAACTACTAGAAAATATTGTGGAGGGCCGGGCCACAAGGCTGAACTCAATTCTGCATAATATTAATTTTATTTCTATATAAAAAGCAGTAAATGGCATTGTTTTGACAAGCTGGTAAGAGTATATTATTTCCTCTGACTTCAGTAAATAAATACTTATTAGTCCATATTTAGTTGAAACCTCTGCATTCGGCTCAGCATCCAACTTTCTTTTTTTGGGCATGAGCGGACATTTTTGAGGCGTGACAAGGAACAGGTCAATCATACACAATTCACGGCAGGAAACAGATTGTGTGTACGTGAATAAACAGGCTTCAAAATAAAAGCAATCCATTTTAGTCCACGCATAAGGTAAAATTAGAAAGCATGTTATATTTTCTCATTTCCAAGTAACCTTTCACGGGCCGGTCAGTCAGCCAAAGGGCCGTATTTGGCCCGTGGGCCCAGGTCTGATCTAGACACCTCCCTCGCCTCGTCCCTAACATTGGCCCCCAGCCGAGTTGCCCCGCTCGCTGCAGCAGCACACGAGGTCCAGACTCACTGCTACGCGGTGCAAAGGAAGATTTCTTGTTGTTTGTGCACGAGTTCCTTCAAAGCACAGTGTACCGACGGTATTTTCTCACGAAACATTATGTACCGTATGCAAATGCATTTGTAGCACACACAAGCTATGAGCCATGCGTCAGCAAACAGCGCTTTATAGTCATCGACTTCCAAGGGCAAAGTATATAGTACACACTTTGTACAATTTGAAGTGTCTACTTCAGAGATATTCAAGGATGGAATATCCACTCCCTTGATTTCCTATATATATTGATGCTGGTTATTATGCATCTTACAGTAATATAAGGCGGCCGTAGCCGAGTAGAGGAGGCAGTCTGGAGTTCAGAAGGTTCAAGACTCTAACACCTCCCTCCATGCACTACTCAAAACCATCTGAGCAGCTGGGTGAAACTGTAAAAGTAATTTCCCCTCTCCTAGGGACCAGAAGAAACTGCTAATAATAGCATTAAGCAATTCTATTGCTTTGTGAAGAGACTTTCATATATTCTCAATTCATTGTGCATAAAGTGAAGTATTTAAAACCTTTTTTGGTTTAATCTTGATGATTATGGTGTACAGCTCATGAAAATCAAAAAATTACGAAACCACAAAATAAATGATTTTTTAAACGAGAAATGTCGACCATCTGAAAAGTATATTAATGTATGCAGTCAATACGTGGTCTGGGCTACTTTTGAACAAATTACTTCGTCAATGTAAGTCGCTCTGGATTAAGAGCGTCTGCTAAATGCCTAAATTGTAAATTGTAAATTGTAAATTGTCAATGGGGCGTGGCATGGAGGTGATCAGCCTTTGTCACTGTTGAGGTGTTATGGAAGCCCAGGTTTGCTTTGGTAACAACAGCCGTAAATTAAGGCTGATCACCTCCATGCCACGCCCCATTGATTTGTTCAAAAGTAGCCCAGACCAAGTATTAACTGCATACATTAATATACTTTTCTGATGGTCGACATTCTCGTTTAAAAAAAACGTTTTTTTTTGTGGCCTCGTAAAATATTCTAATATTTTGAGATAGGATTTCTTGACGAGCTGTACGCCATACTCATCAAGATTTTAAAAAAAAGGTTTTAAATACTTCACTTTATGCACAATTAATTGAGAATATATGAAAGTTTAACTTTTTGAATTATATTACGGAAGAAAATGAACTTTTACACACTATTCTAATTCATTGAGATGGAGCTGTATATAGTTACTCTGTTCTGTTGCCAGGGCAATTCTGCATGCTTTCCCTCTCACTGTGCACAGTCAGTGTGAACAACATGGCGAGACAGCTGGTAATTTGAGCACCATTTAACCACTTAAGCCCTATCTTGTACTTTCCGCCTATAATTACATGTCCAAAATAGGGACACCAGGTTGAAAGTGGTTAGGAAGCTCAAACCCTGACAGTCAGTCTGGGCCTGTCAGTCTCTCCTCTTCCTTGTCTTTCTCTCCAGCTCCATTCTGCCCCTTGTGGAGGACAGCAGAATGCAGCCCAATAACGGTCGGGAACTGACCCTCAAATATTTGACAGCATTTGTGTTTTTAAAGTAAAAGAATAATTAAAAATAGATCATAAACCAATAAGCCACTTTCCTCTCCATAAAATGGAGCATCTGTGATATTTATTATAGATTATATATAAACCAATACGTGACTTTCCTCACCATAAGGTTTTCACATGCTTCCACATGTCTTACTGATCTGTACTGATTTACTGTGTGGAAACTCAACAATTCAGTGAACTTGTGCTCCCTTAAGCCTGATGCAGACGTTATCATACACTGGTGTCGCACAACGAAAATAGACAATTGGGCATAATAAACCAAGAGTTGGAAATGTTGGGCACACTCTGTTTCTGTTACTAAACACACCCAATGCCAAGCTCCTTCGCCAAGTACCGTCGTCTGTCTCTCTCTCTCACCTGGCACACATTAGACTCATCTTTGTCTAGACTCGTTTTCTCATCCTCTTTTTTCTGATTCAGAGCCATCCACATATCAGCTCTTCAATCAGTGTCTACTGGTAATCCTGCCTGCCTGCCGCCCATGTGAGTGTACACGTACAGTATGCATGTGTGTTATGTTTGCGCTCATGCAAGCGTGTGCCAACATGCGTGCGTTTTGTTGAATGAGACCAGAAAAAAGGGGGCGGGGCTGATAATGCTGCCCAGAACCGATGCATCTGCAGCGCACAATACCTGGCGCAGATGCAAACAGCTGCGCGGCAGCTCGTCTGCATGGGGCCTCACAGTGGAGGCACCGTGCACACTGCCATACCCCCCCATGTGTTCATTTCAATAACAATGTACCTGTAATGGTCACATTATTCATTCTGAGAGTTCAATCAACATTCTGGATTTAGCTGTGTAGGGCAGGAGAGACATTCTGCTAGGTATCTGGTGCCGGCTGAAATTAAAACGCTTTGAATCTTAATAGAGCACATTACTGTGAACAGGGTGTGAAATTAACACTCGCAACCCCGTCGGCGGAGATTGCCGGGTCTGGCTCGTGCTAACTGCTTTGGCACGGTAAAGTGCCGTTTATGGCCGTTGAATAACATCACAAAACAGCTGTCTGGTGGATGGTAATGTTCCTCACGAGCTGCTTTTAAGCTTAATTTATACTAAAAGATCGTTAACTTCCCAGCCCTACCGTACCGGGGAATCAGGCTTTATTTGGTGTGGACACCCACCTGTTGGGCGTGTCCCTGCCTCGCTCTCTCTCTTTGCTGTGACTGAGGCGCTCTCTGGATCGCTCCCGGCCCTTGTCCCCCTTCCGCTCTCTGTCCCGTCTCATGTAGTGTTCCCAGGCCTTGCCACTGTCCATCGCACCCGTCCAGGACGGCACTACGCCAGGGGGCGGAGGATAAAGACCTGAGGGGAGGGGCAGAGCGGAGTTATAGAGAGTGTAGCCTGGGGTCCACCTATGCTTTCTATGGCATAGGCAGCTCCCGGCAGGATCCGCCGGGAGAATCTAGACGCAGCTGTGCGACATGAGACTAATACGACGTGTGCGTGTGTGCGTCAATTTAACAAAGGTGCAGACGATCAGAAATCAGCAAAGAGTGATGGACGTTTGCACTACTCTATGCCGAATTGAAGTGGACTCGGTCCCAGACTTTTCTTTTCTCCCTGGAAATAAAAACGTTTGGGTTTCCGAGGCTATAGAGAGTGTGACTGCAGCACCATTCATTTGATTACTCCTAAATTAACCACACGCAAAAAAGGACCTTTAAGAAAAACAAAAGAAAACAAAATCACAATAACTCAGGACAGCTGCTGTGACCTCATTTTTATGTCAAAGAAATGTTATGCAACTAGCATCAGCAATGCCATGTCAAGAACAACAATAACTCCAACAGAAGTAACAGGTGTAATTCAAAGAGTATATTTAGGACAGGTACCAAAGAGGAAGGAGCATTCAGGGGAAAAAAGGCTTCCTCAGCTGTGATCAAAGGACAAAAGGATTTTGTTTGTTTGTTTGTTTGTTTTTGAGACACAGAATTTCTCAAATGCACAGCTGAGATTCTGATGTTCTGATGAAAGGTTGCTGTAGCGTACAGGGCACCAAATCACACTGCTTTGTCCTGAAGGAAATGGCTCAGTTTTCCTAGAACCGAGACCTTTTGTGTATTTCTTTTTTTGGCAGTGGGGAATAAGGTAATTCTCTGAACTGCTGATGGTGGGCTATTTCACTGGTCATGGACCCCCAAATCCCCAAACCCTTTTGTATCAAAGACCCCAATCTGAAAATGTTTTGTGCCAAGGACCCCAGAAGAGAAGATTTGTGTAATAAAATAATAGCCAACCTACAACTGGAAAGAGTGTAGTCTGGCTGTTGAGACTATGCATGCTGTACTCTAACATACCTGGAGTGAACGGGTATGGTGGAGGTGGGGGTCCGCTGTAGCCTCCGCTACGTCCACTGAAACAACACACAGAACAGAGTAGAGCAGTGAACGGGTATGGTGGAGGTGGGGGTCCACTGTAGCCTCCGCTACGTCCACTGAAACAACACACAGAACAGAGTAGAGCAGTGATTCCCAACCTGTGGGCCGGGGCCCAATGGAAGGCTGTGAGGATATTCCAAGGGGCACTTAATTGATGATATAAATTATATATTAAAACATTTCTGAAAAAAATAAAAAGGCATGGCATTTATTTTTTCTTTAAAACGTATTTATGAAGTATACTACGTCAGTTCCTTTGACTCAAGCCAGAACACAATCAATTTATTGAGCATTAAAACGGCATGCTCTGAAAATGCACGCACCACATTATGTGCAAAAAAGAAAACAAGCTGAAGCAATATGTGGCGCATGGTACATCTTTCTGCTGGGCACAATAATCTTAGTGACATACTGATACTGTAGTGTGATGTGCAGTTATTTAAAAATCTTGTAGCGTGTTCACATTTAAGATAATCTGTTAAGATTCTCCTTACTTCTGAGATCGCAGCCCCAATTTCATAATCGGTTAGGATTTTAGAACTCCTGTAGTATGAGTCCAGAATTAGAGTCTACACATGCTATAACTGTAGTATGAGTCCAGATTTAGAGTCTACACATGCTATAACTGTAGTATGAGTCCAGATTTAGAGTCTACACATGCTATAACTGAAGGCTGGGCCAGAAAGGCAGAAAAGAGGCCATTCTCCTGATAGGCAGCCGGTGCGATGAAGGAAGTCATTCATTTTAATGAGCGATAAAAACAGAAAGAGTAGTGAACAAACAGAGTTCAGGATGAATACTATAAGCAAACGGAGGTCTGGGAGCTTTAATGATCAAAGCTCTTTCTCCAAATGTGCCGCTGCGTTTTCCCCGAGCGTTTGAAGTGACTGGCTGGATGTCAAGGCGCAGCTAGCGCCCGCCAAACACAAGGAAAGAGAAAGAGAGGCACGGAGGGTGGGTTGGGGGGGTCTTAATACTGATATTGGCAGGATCCTAGATGCCCCTACCTCCTGCCCCCACCATCCACATGGCCTGGCCCCGGACCGCCTTTCCGATTGAAAACTTCCGAGCGAGCCCGAAAAGGTGGAGTGGGTGTGCGTCTGAGGCCTGTCCAAGACGACTGCTTCCCAAACAGGTGTTGGGTCCAAACACTGCTCTATAAATACTCTGGCAAACAGGGCCATCTCTCCACCCCTTGTCCAACCCTGGCCAACGGAGTCTGTAGCGTGATGCGGACAAGATGCTGGGGAGCGAGCCCGCTTGCGATTGGATGCAGGGGGGGAGTGAAGTGAGCAAGCAAGGGAGACGCGAGAGGCTTGATTTGCCGAGTCGGTGCGCTGCTCCGGTAATATCCTCGGGCAGGAGGATAATGACGGTGCACTTAATAGTTCATTGCGGTCGACACCTGCCCTGAACACCGCTCTCCCCACGGCCTCTGCACCTCATCACCATAAACACGCCTCACTTCCAACTTTGTCTAAACTGTAGCACTTCGCGTCCCTAACGGCTTGTATATATATTACTTCCTCCCCTCCATGACAGATTGGGAAGGCACCTTGCCCCCCACACTATCAAAAAGGGAGTGTGTGGTGGAGTGGAGCCTAGTCTCAGCGGGCCGGCCGCTCCGCAGGGAGGGAGATGGGAGGGAGATTTAACGCATCAGACCGATGCGAGCCTGCCGTGTGGTCTCCTACTAAATATGGGCCTTGGGAGCCCTGTGGGCCCGTGGCCCAAACTGACAGAGCGGGGAGCCAGGACCCCGGAGCGCGCCAGACACACCTGCTGTTCCTAATATCCCCCGAGGGGGAAGCCAGAGCAGAGATAGCAGGAAATAGAGGACTATCTGTGTGTATATGAGAGGGAGAGAGAGAGAGAGAGATGTTATAGAGAGGAAATGATTCATAAATGGTAGGGAGATAGGTTGGCAGGGTTCGGAGGAACGGAAAGCCCTTGAAGGATGTGAGGATTTGGCAGGAGGGTCGGGATGGGAGAAAGAAACCTTTAGAGACACGTACACAGACACACACACAGCAAATGAGGCGAAAGGCAAAGAGGAGGACAGAAGAACAGACGAGATGAAGAGGCAGGAAGCTGGACAGACAGACAGACAGACAGACAACAAACAGACGGCCAGAGGTCATGGTGACACCCACAACGAACCAAGTAGCAAACAAAATAGGAGAGGAGATGCACTTAGATCACAAGCAGGCCACGTCCGATGTGTTCTTAACATTTGGCTGAGCGATGTAAATTAGCAGCGGAACGGGGGAGTATGCCGGGGGGGGGGGGGGGTGCGTTGGAATCTGAACATGGGCTTCCACTATCACTTTCTACCTTATTTGGCCGATGGTCCAGCTGCAAAGTCAGCGACACAACGTGCGTTCAGGATGTTCAGTTCTGGTTCAGTCCAGTTCACTATACAGTAGTAATGGCAGGACAATCTGGTAGCTAAAGATGGGTTCTCTCTCACTGCCAGACAGGAACCGCCTCACATGTTGCCTGATCCTGCGTGAAGTATCGATTAAAGAAGAGATTGTTTGTGGTCATGTGTTTTTCCCCAGACACCTCTTGAAAGGCCTCCACTGATCTGTCTATCTCTCTCTTGCCTGTATGGCCTCTTGGGTTCTGTGCTCCCAGGTACAGTAGTTGCTTTCTGACCTTGTTTCTGGCCTTCCTACAGATTGAACAGACACACAGAAACACAGACACGCACGCACGTATCTGTATGCACCAACAAGCACGCACGCATGCACACACACACACACACAACTCACCTGTCCAAAGAAGGGATGAGTGGAGGGGGAGGGAAACCTGTGTAGGAGAGAGCTGAAGTCAGTGCTGCTATCCAGACAGTCTGCACTTATACTCCAGTCAGGTGTTTCACAGTCTGCACTTATACTCCAGTCAGGTGTTTCACAGGCTGCACTTATACTCCAGTCAGGTGTTTCACAGTCTGCACTTATACTCCAGTCAGGAGTTTCACAGTCTGCACTTATACTCCAGTCAGGAGTTTCACAGTCTGCACTTATACTCCAGTCAGGTGTTTCACAGTCTGCACTTATACTCCAGTCAGGTGTTTCACAGTCTGCACTTATACTCCAGTCAGGAGTTTCACAGGCTGCACTTATACTCCAGTCAGGAGTTTCACAGTCTGCACTTATACTCCAGTCAGGAGTTTCACAGTCACAGCCGAGTTATACCAAGTTGCGCGTGAGAGTTGGCCACCGAAAATAGCAGATATATACAAGCTCATGACGCATTGTGAGCCTGTATATCTGCTATTTTCGGGTATAAATCATGTTTTGCTATAACCCGAATTTGTCGCACCGCCTCACGTTGAACTGTTACATTAATAACGAAGGCTCGGGATGATGAAGTGTGTTTTTATCATTTTATTATTCCAGGTTTTTTTTTTGTAATACTTTGAGCCTTTATTGCCCATTGTGCTTAGCAGTGCCCTATATCTGTGGCCAAATGGTATGTAGATTAATGACCTTTATTGTGCCTCTTTGAGCCTGAGGAGAGATAGGTTGTACACAGTGTTCTGGTTATTAATCCTTGTATAATGATGAGGAGATGAGGACAAGGTGCAACAATGTATTGAAAGTAATTGAAAATGTCCAATTTATGCAATTGATTAATTATGCAGCCACAAATCCCTTTTCCCGGCCAGACACCTTCTGGTGTCTGCAGAATGCTAATCAAAGACAAAGCACTGTGTTGTGCTGTGCTGTGGCGAAGACAACCACACAGACTAACCCTCACGGGACTAACTAACCTTGCGTGACACTATTTTACAGGACTTATCACTGGACAGGCTGCACTGCTGTCTTTACTTTCTTTAAAGAAAGAAAGTGATGAGATTTGGAACAGCCTCAGAATGTCACTGCAAGAAAATGTAGCAAGACCTCCCTGCCCCCCCAAATCAATAAAACACAGGGCCAGTCAAATGCTTGGGTGAACGCTTAATGGTCCCGCTCGTTATAACGCTGAGGGATCTTACATGACTTGGGAACACAATCAGCTTTAAATCACACTCTCGTACTGCACGCCAAGCACACACATGCGCGCATACGCACACTTGCTGCTTTGAAGAGGTACAAACACACATCTGGACGCCATCCCCTTTCTGTTTTTCCATAAAGACCCCTGAAGCTCAGAGCACTTTTCAATAACATAGAGAGCTAAGGGAAAAAAAGGTTGAAATGGGACAAGGGAGAAAAACAAAAGGAGAAGAGGGGGGGGGGGGGGAGAGAGAGAGAGAGAGAGAGAGAGAGAGAGAGAGAGAGAGAGAGAGCTGGAGCAGGAAGAAAGTGAGGAGCCCCCTCTGCTTTCAGAGTGAAATGTATACACCTTCCTTCCCTTTCACAGGTCTGTCAGAGTCAGAGAGAGGACAGAGTTCTCAGGACACGATGGCTCACCTAGAATGACTGACCCACCACTGAAGACTTTGATAATTCCCACGCTGAAGAGATGACAGCGGGCCAGCTGTAAAGGGGGCACAGTGTCCTTGGGACTGTGGTGATGACACAAAGACTCTCGCACAGACTCTACAGGCCCTTAACACCTTGGTTACTTACGCGCAATCAGACTCTAGTGTTGTCTTGTCTATCTCATAAATAAATACATGAATAATGAGAAAGATTGCTATCTTATACAAGTTATATTAGAACTTAACTTACACAGTACAGTATGTAGATAATCAATAGGCATTTCAAATGGATTAAACGTTGGATCTGGCCCGTGTAAAGAAAAAGTTAGCAAAGCAAAGTTACTATATTTACCCAGGGTAACTGGACTAAGCATCAGATACTTGTTTACAGCCAGGCCCTGCTCATAGAACATTTCATGGTAGTGGTTCAATGCCTTGCTCAAGGGCACTTCAGCGGTGGTAATTTTAACGTGCCGGTCCGGGGATACGAACTGGCGACCTTCCGGTATCAAGACCTCTCCGCAAACCGTTCGGCCACCGCTGCCAGTGTCCCTCCCAGGACAGCGCTGGTTGTACATTTTAAGTAACTTTAAGTACTTTAACCACATGAACCTTAGCTTCCCTGAATTCTGGGTAGAAAATGCAGTGAAAATAGCTGATCTAAAAGCTCACAACCCATCGCAATGCGACACGTTGTGAGCTTGTAGTTCTTGTGATTTTGGTAAAGATATTTAGTATGTAGAGTGAAAACAAGAGGATATAGTATAGACCTTTGGGGGACTCCCGTCAACAAGGGTTTAAGTATCACTTTGAAGAGGATATCTCTGCATAATAAGATGGCAATAGTCATATGCAGTACATACTGTACACACACGTCTGTGTGTGTACAGACATACACAATGCACACCAACTTACACAGCAAATTGACGTCCCCACACACAAACAGCCTCCATGTTAGCGTGAGGAGGGTAATGGTTTCTACCTGTGGCTATGTGAACAGAGCGTTTGATGAGGGCCGGAGCTCCACGCTTGGCAGCGTATGAGAGCGCTATAATGGCTGAGGGCTAATCGCTGCTGATTGTGCGTGCGTGGCTTTCTCTTTCTCATGCTAACGTTTGACGGAGCTATTACACAGGCTCGAGGCTTTTTGTAAGATGGAGTTGATACTCCACCACATCTGACTGCAGACTACTGCTCCGTGTCATTCCTCTTTCGAAAACAGACATTGCCCTCTCGTTGCCCTGCGGTTGCCCTGAAAACGCTGTGCAATTACACGTTCCTCAAATGCTCCCAACCATTAATGAGAGCCGAGGTCAATAGCGTTCACGTCGATAGGCCTGTCAGGTTGACCCTACGGCCTAATGACCCCATCTCTTCTCATGGCCGCCGCGACACCGGTTCAATCATCGTCCATCACCGCGGCACTGCCCAACCCGACAGGACGCTGCAACAACCTCGAACTGCACGTGATGAGCACGAGCATTGTGTTGCTACGGTACAGTGGAGTGTTAGTGACCTACTAACCGTACAAACACAGAATTAGCTGCAGACAGCGTCACCTTGGCTGGGTGTGTGCCGGGTTGCCGTGATAGATGACACAGGCCCGGCCTTGTAATGCCAACACAGTCCCGCTCCCAGCACCCTGGGCCCTAACACGCCAAACGAGCCTGCCTAATATGACCCTCCTGCACCAGAGGAAACAAAGACCCTTCTCTGTGTTCGCCCGGCTCCCGGTCTGTTCAGCACATTTCCCTGTGCCACAATCTGCTGGCCCAGCACTTTTTCTCCCCCCCCCCCCCCCCCCCCACCCCGACAGCTATTTTTATAACGTTGCACATTTGCATCACAAAAGAAGGCAGAGCCTCTAACTTAAAGAAAGGGGAGTGGCCTGGACAGAAACGCGATGCAAATACAACATCAAAAGCGTGGCGGAGCACGCTTCAAAGCCTCTGCACCGGCAGGATGTTTGATATTCTGGTTGTAGTAAGAAGCTGATCTGGCACGGGTTCCACAGGCCGTATGGGGGCTCACATTACTTAGATGGGGGATGGGGTGAGGGGGGTGGGGGGGTGGGGTAAGCCTGCACTGCTATTTTGGATTCTTTGAAGAGGAAAATATGGCAGGCACATCAGCTGTGAGCGCGAGCCAGGAGAGCAGCTTCCTGTTCGGTGATTCAGAAAAGAACAGGAGGGGGTCTACGGACTGACTGACGCACACCTGGACGGCATTATACACACACCTGCCTGAGGAAAGACTCTCACAGACTCGCGCACACACACACACACACGCCACGCACGCACGCACGCACGCACGCACGCACGCACGCACGCACGCACGCACGCACGCACGCACGCACGCACGCACGCACGCACGCACATGCTCACCTGGGTCATATACTGAAAATATGAGGTTGTTTATTGTGACTTATGGCACAGCTTGACAAACATGCACTATCCCCCTCAGATTGACATAAGTAATTTATACAGCTGGATGGTGCACAGAGTGCTTATGCTTCAGGCGGTGTCACAAGTCCACGTTTCCACCGCAAGCTCTCCGTTTTCAACACGACCTAAAAGCCATAGATACATATATACAATAGCATAGCTATAGACCACCAGTGTTCACTTAGTTCCAGGCGCTTATATCGCTGTATACTGGTATATGGGGACCTGTGATGATGTGCAGAACGAGCACGTCACAGAGTCCCTGGACTGGCCACAGCACTTATTCGAATGGAAGTGTCCTTTCTATACTTTTCCATTTCTGTGGCCTAAAGCCACTCCTGGGGAGCGCAGATGGCTCTGGTGTCCATGAGTGGAGCGAGGGAGTTCAGAACAAGGGCAGCGTTTTTGAATATTTGCTGAGCGATATTTACTTAAGAGATCCTACACAGTAAAATCCTCAGTGTTACTCCAAAGAGTGTACAAGTGGAAACAAAATTGACTTGTACACGCTCGTACACTCTGTTTAGGTAGTACAATAGGAACCAACATCTAGCTCATGGAAGGTTTTTAAACCTGTGTGTGTGTGTGTGTGTGTGTGTGTGTGTGTGCGCGGTAGCTTACACGGGGGAGGGATGAGTGGAGGGGCGGAGCTGACATTGGGTGCAGGAGACAGCAAAGGGGGTGGAGGGATGTTGGGAGGGAAGAAGGCGATGGTCTGATTGGCTGAACGATCTCCCTCAGAGCGCGTCTCAGAGAGCACCTGCAATGTGTGGAGGGTTATTAATAGACCACCTATAACCTCACACGCTATTAATAGCATCACATCCACACACACACACACACACCCCATCATCCTTATAATGAATTATAGCCTCCCTCATGCACCCGTTCATGCGTGCACGTTCATGGGCGCACACACACAAATTATAGCCTCCCTCATACACTTGTACAGTAATAATAATATAATAATAAAAAAACAGCATAAGCATTTTTCTTATAATGAATTGCATTTTTATAGCGCTTTTCCAAGTGCTCAAAGCGCTTTACAGTGGTTCATTCATTCATACATTGGGAGGTGTATTTGGGAGGTGTGTTATTTTCTCCCCAATCAGCTGTAAAGCACAATTACTCTGGTTCTCAACGTCGGGTACAGGGCCCATAATTAGCCTCATTAACACACAACCTGTATATTGTTTACTTTGTTGCCATGATGTCTGTTTCCTGACAGCGTGCCGATTGGTCCAGTTAGTCCTCCAATCACGTCAATGCTTCCACTTGACTTCCTGTCGGTCGGATACAAAATGATAAATCTCTCAATACAGTAAACCAGTGGTTCACAAACATTTTCATGACAAGGACCCCCACATGAATAGGTATTCTGCTGCGGACCACCATCTGAAAATATATTTGTGCCAGGGACCGCATACAAAATAAATCTGATCTATAAGCTTGAAACCCCTCAAGGTCCCTGGACCCCACTTTGAGAACCACTGCAGTACACCATACTTCCACAACATAGGCCGTTTTTATATTTTAAAAACTCCCCCCCAAAATGGGGGTAGGCCCAATCCCCCTACTACCCAAACAGTACACCCACAACACAACAACTCGCACGCCAAAAATAGCAGATCTACTAACTCATACTTGTGCTCAGCAAAACTCCCCTGGGTGGGTAAGTAAGTAAGTAAATAAATAAAAGCAACGAACCGAAGGGCAACAGGTTGTGAGCTTGTAGACCTGCTATTTTTGGTGCACAGTGCGCGCAGGCCTGTGTGTGTGTGTGTGTCTGTGTAACATAACAAGTGCATTAAGCAGTGACTCAATAAAAGCTTGCTCCCTCTTGCCCCCCCTCCTCTGCTCCTCTGGTCCTTGCCTCAGTGTGCGTGAAACACTTAGCAAGACGTCAACAACACACTCCACAAACCGCTCGCCTTTCGGTTGAGAGACCAGTGGCAGACGAGATAGTCATCTTGTCCACAACACAGCAAAGATAATGTATGTTAATGTACTGTAGTTCCTCGACTGAGCATCAAGTTTCCACTTGTGGCCTTCGTACACATCCATATAGACCGCCTCATTTAAACAATTATCCGCGTGGTTATAATGGCACTGCTTGGTGTGTATTTGTTTTTGGCATGCTATGACTTCCTGTGTCCCTTCTGGCCTGTGCCTGTCACGGAGAGAGAGAGAGAGTGGGGTGGCGGGGGGTTGGGGGGGATGCGTGACCGCCTCACAGTGCTCAGGCTCGTGTGACCTCCCCTGAAGGGCGAGCCAGCCTGCTGAGGGAGAGAGCAGGAAGTGGACATCTTCAAGAAGACAGAGCTTTAATTAAAACGGCCCCTGCCGCGCAGCGCTCTACTACGCCTGCAGGCCTCCAGTCTGGGCCAACTTCACACACACACACACATGCACGCACGCACACACACACACCTAAAGCCTAATCTATTTTAGTTGCGCACCGGTGTCATGTGCCGAAAATAGCTGATCTACAAGCTCACAATGGCAATTTTCGGCATGTGACACCAGTAAGCAACCATTATACATCTCACAAAATCAAGAGATTGTGTGAGTTCTCATAAAATCAGAGAAGAGATTGTGTGAGTTGTGAATAAGTGAGAGTCAGTGTGTGTGCACATAATATAAGTCCTTGACTGCACATATTTAGCCCATCATTGCTGCTTACATACTACAGCACCTGGTCTTTAAGGAGGAGCAGAATGCATGCTGGGATTTCTTGCCGTTCATGAAGGTATAGCGAATGGCTGATGCCTGGGGCTGTGCCCATAAACGAGTGGAAAGTGTAATTGGTCAGTAAAACACCATGGGTCCAGTCTACCTCTAGCTATGACGGGCCCTTCCCCACATCCCCCCTCTCCCCCCCACGGGGCCATACAGGCCCAGCCACTAAACGCCTTCCTTCGCAGGTGGTCGCTAATGGGCGAGGGACAGCGAGCGGCGTGCACATGAGAACTTCATTACAGACAGACCAGACTAGTTTTAACAACAAACAATGGTTAAAAGCCTTACCCATTCCAAGCTACAATCCATATATTTTTGTAGTGAATAAAACATTTTGACCAATATGTATGGTAGAGTATGATAATAAAATGAAACTGGTTTGTGGGATTAAAATAAAATCCCAGGTAAAACATAAATTACAGATGGCAGCATTAAAGGTTTAATGACATTAATTTTCATTTGTTTGCCCCTCCTATATACAGGTTTAATGTTTGTCTTTAGTTCAATGTTTGTTTTGTAAACGCCATTGACAATGAAGGAAGAATTTACTCATAATGTCTCTTTATTGTTAATGGCGTTTAATGTTTGTGTTGGCACTGTTTGTTTTACATCACCATTACATCACTTAATCAACATGAGTTAGACTTTAGCGCCCCTCACTTCACATTGGTGTGATTTTTATTTTAGGTTTTATGACCTCAATTACACCCCAAAAAACTGAACTTTGAACATTCAGTGGATTTTCGGTGGTCTGGGATTTTCTCTGTGTCTGTGAAGCCTTTTGAGCTGCAATGAAAACAGAAAAAACAGTGAAAACATGACTGCTGGCAAATCCCATTGTCATGTATGGGATTTGCTGACTCTTACATCACACTCCACAGGAAAATCAGAGCCAGAAAACCCCAGACCACAGAAAATCTACTGAATGTTAAAAGTTCTGTTTTTTTGGTTGCAATTGAGCTAAAAAAAGAAAATAAGAAAAATTACAAAACCTTTTTTTTATGTCACAATCCCTCTTAAGCCCTATATACCTCTGCGTACGACGGACAGAAAAAAGGCGATCTACAAGCTCACATGTTACAATGTTTGCATGTTGTGAACTCTTAGTTCTGCAATTTTCACCCCATTTCGCAAATCTTAGAAGATTTGCGAAAAAAATACATTGAGATATTTTTCCTTCCTATAATGACATGCCCAAAATAGAGACTCAAGGCTTAAAGTGGTTCAAATAAAAAGACTACAGACGGAATCTTTGATGGCCACGTAGCATCACAGCAGTTATCATGATTGTGTGCGACGTGTGTCAGCATGGTATCAGTTACAGGCAATTCAGATTAGCGCAGCGTTGTGCCGTAATCGCTCCAATGATTTCAACGCACTTGCTTTATTTAGATCAATCAGATTGCGTGTACAACAGCAATGAGTGTGCATGGTTGGCTTTTTATTTTCATCCAGCAAAACATATTTAAAACAGACCAGCGGGGGAAAAATGATAAAAGATAAAAATGTGGAAAGGGGCAGAAAGAAAGAAAAATCGGGAAAAATGCAGGAATCATCTGTCATACATAAAGTTGATTACGGAGCTCAATCGAATGGGCAATTATCTGGGAACGCCCTGTACGTAGTAACATCAGCAAGTTTACATACCTTCCGTGACATTTCCCTTCAATCATTACCAGATGTAAGTCTGTGTTCAGCAGTTTAAACAGTGGGCTATTTGGCCAATACAAACTTGACCTGCTGACATCGTCATAAGATCACACACACCAGATGGCAAGAGCCAGAGATGTTGTGTCATTTGCACAAACAACCAGCTGCTGGCTCCTCCAGCCACAGCTATAGGGAATGGTGCAGGCCAGGGCACTGCAGGCAGAGGGCTAAGTGCTGTGGGCTTGGAGGAATGGCTGTCAAGATGACCTTCAAATTAGAAAAAACATTAACTGGAAGCTCACAAGTTAGATACGCAGAGAAGTCCTCTGTCAAACCAGCAAACCAGCAGATATATTCTTCCACTGAGATGTTTAGACCCGGGAGTTGCTCATATGCCCAAT
The DNA here is from genome assembly GCF_951216825.1 of Electrona antarctica. Classification (NCBI taxonomy): domain Eukaryota; kingdom Metazoa; phylum Chordata; class Actinopteri; order Myctophiformes; family Myctophidae; genus Electrona; species Electrona antarctica. Next base: position 37,195,073 of record NC_136812.1, read on the forward strand.
GTCTCCCCTGGATAAGCAGGGATTCCGTCTTTCCTGTCAGAGCGGTCAAAATTTGGTCTGTGGTTTGAATCCCAAATGAAAGTTATGGATTGCAGCCTTAATTTAAAAACAATTGGAACCAAATCCATTTGATTCCAGTTGTACACTCTTGGAGTAACAAGAGATTTACCCAAAGGATTTTTTCTGTGTACCATAACAGTTGCTATTTCCTTGCTTTGTCTATGTACCCCTAACAATGTAGTGTATGACTGGCTCAGGGCCAGGGGTGGTAAGTAACCAGTGGTGTCATGCTCGTAGAATGCAGTACCACGCCGTGGTACCAGTAATTTCTTTTATTTTTTTTAAACACTTTTTTATTTTTTTATTGATGCAGCAATGAATAAACATATATACATGTACATTTTGCTGTATCCGACATGTAAATATCCCCCCCCTCCCCCCAATCAAGGTCAGAACAAGGTACCAGTCATTTTTTGACGTGCACGCGCAGGGACGGAACGGAACGGTACACGTGCGTGGACGCTAGAACGCGCCCCCCCTAGATTCAAGAGAAGTCACCACCAAGACGCACCAAGTACCCAGTGGTCTAGGTTTACTGGCGCCCCCTCCCCCCTATTTTGTTTGTCTGACTATTTTAAGTCTACTTTTGTGTTTGTGTGTCTAAAACTCATACACTATTTAACAATAGGCTTAGGCTATGCAGCTGTTCTGTGTGCATGCCACGATGCGATGCGCACATGCACGCGCATGCGTGTGCATGACGTTCCGTGGTACCAGTAAAGAAATCACCATGACACCACTGGTGGTAACAGTGTAATACTGACCTGTATAGACTGCCTGAGGATGTATAATCTTCACTGGGAGAGCCTTTATCTCCATGGTCAAGGCGGCCCCTCTGGACCTGAGGGAAATAGCAACATGACTTCCACCCTCTTCTGCTTCTGAGATTAAACAATCTCACCAAAAGTGGTGGTTCTGAACCATTTCAAATGAGGGGGGCAACCTTGGCCACATATTATTTTAGGGGGTGCCAACGAAACACAACTGTTATATAGATGTGCGGTTTTAAAAACCGTGAATACAAAAATACTCTTTATGGCTGAGTAAGGACCATGAGGGCATAACATATAAACACAGTTTATGACCTTTAGTGCCAACTAAAACATCAATTAAGGGCATTTCGCTCTTCATTTTCAGCTCTACTTTTTCTTTCAGTTATAATTCCTAGGAATCATATTGTGCAGTATGGTTATTGGTTTGTGCATTCAGTTTGGTTTCAGTTCTGTTATTGAAAATAATTTGGGATTATTTTTAGTCTAGGCCTAAAGGGAAATTATTTCGGCTGATGCCAGAATGAGTTTTATGAACCAACTCCTGGTCCACTATGCAAGGGACTATGGTCATAACTACTTGATATTCTGAATATACTCCTGCTTACCAATTCAAATTATTGACTCCTGGTCTAAATATATATTCTTTAGATTTATACTAATATTTACATTTATTATACCACTCTTTGAATCTGTTTTGTACATAATTTGCACATAAATGGATTCAGAACGAAAGCGATTTAGAACAAAGTAACGTCCGATATCACTGCTAAACCATTTCTTACCGTGTTCACAAATGACTGTACATTAGTCTTTCCATGTTCTGTTTGTGCTCTCCTGTCAAAATATTATCCATTCTCATCGTCTCATGAATGACCTTACCGGGAGCTTAGCAGAGGCACGGCTGGCATTGTCGTTACTTCCATGCAGCCTCCGCTGTTTCTCACAGTACACTTTCCACGTTTCCTCATTAAAGCCGTAATTGAAGTAATCGGAGATGTCAGAGCCTGCGAAACAAAAATATATACAGCGTTGTTCATGCTGAACAGAGCCACTCGTATAATCACATAGCACCGCACCTGCAGTGTGCTAATTAAGTGCCCGAATGGGAAAACAGCGCACGCGCGCAAGCACGCACGCACGCACACACACACAAACGCACACACACTTACTTACACACACACACACACTTACCAGGTCTCCTCCACGGCTTCTCATCAAAGGACTCCACTTCTATTGCCATGCCGACAGGGTCCACATCCAATCCCTTACTCTTACTAACTGAAAAATACACAGAAAAATCATCAGTGTTACTTTAACTCTGGAAGAGTGCAAATGGAACCAAATGGACCCATAAGAGTCCCACTTTGATTATAACCTATTATTTGGTATACGTTCTGTAGGCTAACCCAGAAGTTACACTAACCACCTACAGTAGGGGTGCATACTGTATGTTGGTTAGACGTACTACAGGCATTAGTTCAACAACACTGTCGCTTCCAACATACGCTGCCGGTTACAATTAACCCGTGATGTGGGTTAAAACTCACCCGTGGCTCCCGACATGCACGGCAGGTTCAAACTAACCAGTGGCAGGTTAAAACTAACCTGTGGCTCCCGACATGCACGGCAGGTTAAAACTAACCTGTGGCTCCTGACATACGTGTCAGGTTACATCTAACCCGTGGCAGGTTAAAACTAGCCCATGGCTTCCTGTGAGGTTAGGTTTAGGGTTGGGTTTTGGAGACTCATGACTGTAGGACTGTTAAGGCCTATTCATAGTCTGGATTTTCGGTGGTGAGGTGACCACCGCTCCGGTGGTGAGATGACCACTGGAGCTGAAATAACGTTGATCGGTGGTGAGTAAAAACAGAGAGAAGGGCTGGAGCGGTGGCGATGGTTTGCTCTTCACCGCGGCTCGTGACGTCATGTTGTAGTTCGGTGGTCACCTAACCACCGAAAACCCAGACTATGTATGAGCCTTTAGTACGTCAGACCAAACACATGCACCCCCTACTATGTGCCGTATACTGTAGGCCCTACAGTATACGGCACATAAACTCAGCAGCAAACAAAATGTTGATGATATTCACATGTTTTTCACAGCATGGCTATATGTAGGAAGCTAGTAGTCTAAAGAGGGTGTCTGTGTGATTAGGAGGTGGATCCATTTACCTATTGCATGTGTTCTCCCTTCAGCTTTAATATTCAGAGTGACGGGGGTGCTTCCAAAGCTGCTGGAAAACAAGATAAATAAATTCATTGTTATTACCATCATGATACCAAACACTTTCACACATGTGGCAGGGATCGGGAATAGGCTGTATACACAGAACAAATAGCCCTCAGGGTTTCCCTACAAATGGAGCTGTCAAATGCAAACGTAATATATAATATATGATTATATAATCAATATATAATCATGGTTGAAAGCATGCAGTGGCTCGTATTGTTATTTGACAAAAGGAGGTGCCTGAGAAAGAGGTCTATGTTGATATTGAGTCTGCGAGGCAACAAACATGATGAATATCTGTGATGTTGTTCTCACTTCTCACAAGGGGCTAATGGATACGTCGACTACCCACTATTTCAAACTTCGGCTATTCGAAAATCTACAAAAGATGGATCTACAAGGTCACAATGCATTGTTGTGACACATGAGCTTTATAGATTTGCAATCCTAGTCCTACTATAAATGTGCCTGTCTTTCTGTCTGTCTGCGTGCGTGTGTGTGTGTGTACGGTTGTAATGCACGTAACTCGAGAACCATTTGCCCCACCGACTTCAAATTCGACACACATGTTCCACACCCCCACAGGGAGTGCAGTGCCCGGTATCAAGTCGGTCGGACCCACGGTTCTCCAGAACCACCACAAAAGGCTCTGGTCAGGCTCTGCCAGTGGGCCTAATTAGCCTAAATCCCCTCACCTGTGCAATTTCCAGCCTCTGCCTCAGCCAATTGATTGCCATGGCAACCCCACACCTGCCAATTGATTACTTAACCAGTCCACTTTTCACAGTACTCTTCACACACAGGCAGACAGATACAGAGATCTCCATATGGGACACAGACAGACAGTTAAAACGGGTGCTATGACAATTTGACAACGGGTATTATTAGGTTCCCAAGTTGCATCGTTCCCAAGTAGGCCGGTGGCCGACGGGCACGTACAGGTCTAGTTTAACATATTCCAAAAACATGACAACTTCGGAAACCTTTCAGGATGAAAGTGGTTAACACTCACATGCTCTGGGACAATCCTCCAGTCTTTATGTCACCTATGGTCACAAAAATGTCATCGTCATCATCATCGTCATCATCATCACTGTTGTCACAGTTTTTGTCGATTTCCTATTGGCTCCATAAAAGAAAGGGAAAGTAATTAAATGATCAAATGCTAGGGATTAAAATCACATAATGCTGATATTGTACAGTACAGTATGCAATGTAAACAAGTGCACAGACTGTCATGTGGATTGTTGTGACACTACCTGAGTTTTCATTCCGTTGTCATGGATGCTGGGGTCCAGTGCTTCAGTCACACTAAAGAGTGAGAGATCAGGAGATGTGATGACGACGTCAATACTTTAAAGCACATTGACCACTGAACTACTCCATGTGGGCATTTGGGCATATTGGAATACATTTTCACATGCGGGTATCGCGAGATGAAAACCTAGAAATCTAGAACAGAATAGACTTTATTTGCCAGTGTTTAACATTTTATTATTATTTTTTTTTCTCAAAAACGTTTTCTTTTAGATATTTTTGTGTCCATTTGGACCGCCTCAAGGAACTGTGGGGGGGAATATACGTTAGTCTGACATACCAATAGTTAAGACTCACCCGTGGCTTCCACGTGCGGTTAGGGTTAGGTGCAGGGTAGGGTAATGTCGGATTATTGGGACGTTGGACTAACACTACGCACCCAGGAACCGTGAGGGCCTGGGATTCTTAACAAAATTGTCGGAACCATTTTTATGCCTCTGCCAGTAGAAAGCCGTGACCAACGTTTTTGTGTTTTCGGGTTGACCATCTGTCCGTCAATTCGACTATGTGTACGACTGTACGTCCTTCCCAACATTGTGAACATGATTTCTCAGGAACGCCTTGGGGGAATTTCATGACATTTAGCACAAACGTCCGCTTGGACTCAAGGATTAACTAATTAGAAGTAGTGGTCAAAACATGTTCATTCAATTCCTACAAGGTCTCTAATATGAGCCTGGACATCGACGCAAATGACATGGAGACATACAGCTGATGCAGTATTTCTACTTAAAAAATAATTACTGCATGCAATTCCAGGCAAAAATAATTTAGAGATTAAAAATGATGTACATCATAATCATCTGCAGATGTAGTGTTGCTGAAGAGATCAACACAGTCTCAGAGTCTCTTTTAATCACTTCAACCCTGTACTTCGTTGTACGTTGAATAGCGAAAATATAGCCACTCTACAAGACCACTGCATGGGCTTGTAGATTGGCTATTTACAGTCTTGGACAGACACAGTCACACGCAAATTAATACAAAAGTAATCTGAAGAAGGTGAAGTTATAGTAATTGCTATGTAATGCTAAATCTACTTTTGAGGAGATACATTACAGTTGGGGAATGCAAACCACAGCAATCACAGGTGGCTTCATGCTGTGATTACTTAAAGGCTCATAAACAAACAGTGCATTTAACGAGCATCCAAATACTTGGTAATGTCCCTTGTGACTGGCAGTATTTCACACAGCCACAGATGGCAGTAATGACAGCACTGTCATTATTGTGAAGTGAAAAGTGGATTCACTCTGATTAATGCAGTTTGCAATTGGTCCTAATGGGAATTGAACATATGTGCCAGACCGTTCCATATGAATGTGAATCAGTTCACTGCTCACGGTTCTGTCACACTGGTTTGAACTTCACAATCATTACTGTAATGGGAGGAAAACTAGTGAATGGCAGCAGGTACCAACAAGTGGAATAATACAGGAATTAAGGATAATGGACCCCTATTTCAGCAACCATTTTGACAGGTTCTCGCAGGTGACGGCAATGAAGGTAATCCTATGCACTTTACAATGTGCATTAAATCACAGAATTTCACACACCAACGGTGGAGGAAACCATGCAAGTCACTAAGGTGCTCATTGGGAGTAGATAGGGGTTCAATAGTGTTGCGTAGCCAGACAACTATTCCACAATCTCTGAATGCTATAGATTCTGGAACTACACATCCCGTAATCCGAGACTTGTTCATCATTTCCGTTCACGAACATATATCTTGAAATATTGTTACTTAATAATTCAGCTTGCTGCTTAGCAGCAAGCTGAATTATGCTTGGATGATTTTGATTTATATTCGACTAAATTTGCGCGACTGTATTGAGGATACGTACTATACCTGGTGGCAATCATTCCGAGGTTGTACGATTAAATTTAAACCGGGGCGATCGTGTTTTGGGGTAAACGTTATTGTAATCATTGTTTCGAATGGATTGCCTGTAGCAATGAATCCATTCAGAAGAGTTGTATAGAAGGTATGCACGTATAATCATCATCATACCCGGAAGTTATGTGGGAATGGCAGAACGTCTACTGACTGTCAAAAAACTACTTTCTGGTCTTGACAGCCCATACTGTACATCCAAAGAGAAAAGTCTGATTGCATTAAATAATGTTACTTACTACTAATATTGCTACTCGATTTGCCACTCACTTCATGCAAGCACATTTTGTTAGCATTTGTCATTAGTTTGTCTATTGTTTGAAGGTCTGCTCTCTGCTGCCAGCAATGTCAAGGGTTCAAATCCAAATGAATACTTCCTCTCCGGGCTCTCCCACCTTCCCTGCCTCTTCATTGTGTAACAAGTGACAGCCTGGAATGGCAATTTTTGAGGGACGCTAGCCCCTCATATGTCCAGCTTTGAGAGTTTGTGTAAACACAAAGACAAAAGTGTGTGAACACAAACATTGACGACAAAAGTGTGTGAACAAACATTGAGGACAAAAGTGAGGACGCAAATTGTGATTGGCCACAATGAGATGATGTATGATGATGTATGATGATAAGAGCGCCCCTCACTTCACACGGGTGTGATTTTTAATCAAATAAATAGATTGTCGGTGAAGGAGTAACATATACAGAAAGAGCAGGGTTGGTGATTGAGTTTTCTGTGTTTTATTTCAAATAGTAATGTATTTAATTAAATGTATTATTTTTGTTGTGCTGTGTCCTGGTGTCTTAATGATTAATATGTTATGTAATTTACTTAGAATTGCCTTGTTGTTGAAATGTGCTACACACATAAAGTTTAGTTTGCAACTCCCTATACTCAATGGGGGGGGGGGGGGGGGGGGGGGGGGTGAGGTTGGTAAATAACAGTTTAGAATATAAAGTGGGTATAGTCTCTAGACTATATAGCAACATACCTGTCTGCTGTTCTCACCTCTGAATTCTCCTCAATGCAATCTGCCACAGAAACATTATATTAAACATAAATATTATATATAACATAAATATTAAAATATATAATATAAAGCACATGCCACACACAATGTATCTTCAACCAAAAATAACTAAAACACAAACTCATTTTATTGTGTTTTTCTACATAAATCTTGTGGCTTCAAGCCTTCAACATGCCGTTATCTCATCCACGTGTGTCAAACGCAACAGCTGACAGCTGCTCTCTGATGATAACGTTTAGCCTGTAGCATAAATATTAAAACTTACCTCCATACAACCACCCATCTTCATCATCATCACCCCTATTATCATCGGTAACATTTAGGTCCGATTCCACAGCGGACATTTCTGTACAACGTTACAGGTAATATTTTATTTTATATATATTTTAATTTATTGACAAGTCACATATGTCAACTAAATTATTGATTTTATAACACGGCTGTAGATCAAAACGTGGACTCCAATATATTCCAGTATAAATAGCGACAACTAAAAGAAGTTGGGAACTTTAAATAAAAGCGACTCCACCACATGACAGTCATCAACACGTTGTTTCTATAGGGACACTTCCGACGAGCAGCTGACAGCCTGCAGTGCAGTGCACCAGCACCACAGCGCCTGGTTTACACCGAGGTTGGTGGCCTACCGAATCCTGTCTCCACGGGTAATCATCACATGACATGAATTTGCCGAAATTACAAACATACAACCTCTGGAGTCACAGCATTTTATAGGTCACTAATTTCCGTACAACATTATAAAATCAATGTTGAACTTGAAGAACCACCTAGTCCTAGATAGATATTTAATCGTCCGGTCAAACAGACAATGTCATTGCAATCAATGGCAGTGAACTCGTCAGCTGTTTGATTATTTTTTGTGAAAATAATTTTTAATCAATAAAGCACTATAACATTACGTGTTTAATTTATTTATCAGAACACCGGCATGTAAGCTCTGAGTGGTGGAATCACACGATGACGCACATCTGCAGCGACGAGCAGCTGCCACGTCACCTTTGAGGGACTCACATGTGTGTTTGTTGTTGTTTTGATGTACGCTATTCTGCGTGACATTTCTGATGCTTTTGGGATTTTAACGTGGTTATAAACATCCGCCAACAAACCGAGACGATGTTGACGAGCGAGCATTTCACCCGTGACTTCCCGGCGCAGACGTGGGGCAGGGTGCTGTCCAAGGTAAAGAAGGCGGTGGTGTTTATGGACGACAAGTGTGCAGAGAGTCTCCATTGGAATGGCGGGGCCGCGGCTCTTCTGGAGGCAGGCGCTCGCAACGTGAAGCAGTTCTCCAGCTTCGAAGCCTGCGGGGAGAACGAGCCCAAAGCCGTGTTCGTGGTGAGCGCGCTGCTGAAGGGCCGAACGGTGGACGTCATCAAGGACATCATATCGCTCAGCCACTTCCAGTACTGCGTGGTGTGCACCACGGTGGCCCACTCCGTGCACCTGCTCGCCAACAAAGTCACCGCCGAGATGGAGGGGAGCCCCGTGTTCGAGCAGTTCGAGGAGAAGCTGTGCGAGTGGATGGGGGACATGAACTACACGGCCGAGGTCATGCACGTCCCCGTCGTCTTCGCCCCCGTGTCCCAGCAGCTCATCCTCATGCCCGCCTTCAGTCACCTCTTCCCCTTGCTCTCGCCTGACCTGGAGGAGATCAACGCCACGCGCCCCGAGAAGAAGAGGTTCGGCAGTCTGGGTGACGTGGACATAAACTCCCTGCCCCCTGAACTGCAGATTGAGATCAAGTCCCTGACCTCTGCGCTCAATGCCATGTTCGAGGCCGGCGCCACCTGGGCGGAGAGCTTCGCTGTGGGTCCGCTGAGCCGCATCATAGCAGGGGTCCTGGCCAATCATCCTCAGGCCAAACACCGGAGGAAGACAGCCCCCAATAAAGCATCAATCATTTTTGTGGATAGAACGATGGATCTTACAGGTGAAGCCCAATTATATAGTCTGGAGTAGGAAGGATTATGTCAAGTAGACATATTGTGTCGTATGTCGACAGTAGTTCCACCACTTTCTGTGTCCCCAGCCCTCCACAAGACATGACTCCTCCAGTTCCACACATGCATGAGCATGGGGCAGGGTTGGCCTGTCTAAATCAGCAGTTCTCACACTGTCAATATCTTTCAAAAATGTAACTTCAAAAATAGCAGATGTACACGCTCGCAGTGTGGCACAATGTGACACGCTGTCACTTTGTGACATGCTGCTCTAGTACTAGAGACTACTAGAGCATTCTTTCTGTCACTATTTTAGGTTTAGCTCAGCTAACATGTTTTTATTTGGCCCCAACTTCCACAAGGCCCCAAAAGATGTTCTATAAGCGTCTTGAACAATATTAATGTAGCTCCCAGCTTAATGTCAAATGTAACATTTCTCAAAAACAACCCTTGTCCTGCAGAAATCTGTGGTGCTGTTAGGATTTCTATCCTACACTAAATGGCAAATAATTGCCATGTACGGTAGCATACAGTACAACAGCATTGTACTGTAACTGTACAAAAACCTAGTACTCCGTCTCGGGTCCAAAGAGCTAAATGTGGAATAAAGTTATTATCCTAAACATTCCCAACTGACTGTAACGGGAGGTGTCCATTAACTTATGCTAGAATAACAAGGACACCAAGAAAATGCAATCAACTTCCTGGTAAGATATATATATATATGTAAAAACAGCAATAATTGGGATTCCTCAGTGCTCTTAAACGTGGTGTTTTTTTTACTGGTACCACAGCGTTTTAATGACGTCACGTGCACGTGCGCACGCGTGTGCATGTGCACATCGCGGCATGCACACAGAACAGCTGATATAGGCATATAGCCTAAGCCTATTGTTAAATAGTGTGTGAGAGTTTTAGACACAAACACAAAAGTAGACTTAAAATAGTCAGCACATACACTGTTTCCGTTCCGTCCCTGCACGTAAAAAAAATACTGGTACCACGGCGTGGTACTGCGTTCTACGAGCATGACACCACTGCTCTTAAAGCACATAGCTGCCTAGAAGATGTAGATATTAAGGGCGAGTTCGGAAATACCGCACCAGATCTCACTCGCCTATTAGTTTGCATAGCACAGTGCACTTACTGCACTACAGTGCACTTACTGCACTACAGTGCGCTATCTCCGAATGCGCCCTAACATTCCAATGATCCACTGTCAATTGTATTTGTGGCTACTTAGGAGCGGTGGGTCACCATGGAGATAACCTGGTGGAGAAGATTCTGACCGTGCTGCAGCTCTTGCCTGGTCATGTGACTGACGTAAAGGTGGACATGTTGGAGCTCACCGGGCTACAGCGAACCCCCGACTCCCACACCGTACTGGCACCTGGATGCCTGGCACAGACCCAGTGAGTACAACAACTACACAATCACACCCTGCAGAGGCATTATATACTGTATATCACATTTACCCCTGGCATCCTTTAGGCATATCATAGGCTAAAAAGTTCAAAAGATTTCTAAAATAGCTATCCGAATACATACTGTATGATACGGTAGAGGTAGATGATGCTGCATTATTGGTCGTTTTTATATCTTTGTGCTCTCATACAGTATATGATGTGCATGTATATTTGTATACTGTAATTCATACATGGGCAACTGGCGGCCCGGGGGCCACATGCGGCCCCCACCTTCACTTAACCCATTTTGGAGTGAGGCCGATTCTAAAAACGCCTTCTAAATCCTGACCTAAATTTTCTGAAAAACTTCAAATATTCATATAGCAGCATAATTTTTTTGTAATTTTTTAATGTACAGAACCCCAAGAGGGGTTCCCGTCCAGAAGGGTTACAAAAAGGGGTTCCTGCCTATAATGGGTTAATGCGGCCCTCAGGTTAATATCAGAATACTGATATATTATTTGTATGTCCAATGTGTTTGGATTTAGTTCATAAAGTTAACATAACTATAACTAAATTAATTTGAAATTAAATAAAAAGGTTATTTTTCAGGATTCCAATATTTGGGCTTGTAAATTGGCTATTTTTGCTATATTTGAATTGAATTCGGCTATTTTTGCTACGACAGTAATATGCAACGTTGCCCTCTGGAGTGAGTGTGGAAATATAGTTGCCAACCCCTGCTGTAATTACTTGCTCAAGCAGAGCGTGCAAGTACTGCAATCGGCTATGTAATATGTATGTCGGGTTATGTATGTGTCCTCTCTTGTTTAAGACTGTGGCCCAATCAGGGACCAGCATCTCTGGCAACGTCATTATTAACAGCCAATGAGGGACCAGTATTCCTGGTGATGCCAGTGGTGATGTCATTGGCATCGCCAGTGGTGATGCCAGTGGCGAGCGCACCTCATGGCGCGCTCTGCTTGTGCACAAGTAGGCCTACTTGTGTGCAAGACGCAAGTTGGCACCTCGACAGAGTGCATTTCTAGTGCATTTCCTTATTGTTGTTGTCTTTACAGAAAGAGAGCTCGTTGATGAGCCCATGTGAAAGTATTAGAATAGTGTGCAGGATTTGAACTTTCAAGGTTTTGAATTGGCCCAAGAACATCATTGTAAAAAATGTTTTTAATTTATATACAGTTACAGATGTATATATAGAGTCTCTGTCTCCCTCCTCGCTCTCTCTCTCTCAACATCAAGCTGTGCTCTGATGTTATCAGTCACCCCCCCCAATCCCGCGTTTGTATTGTAAGTAATTTTGTCCATTACTGCGAGAGTGTGGTATAATAATAATAATAATAGCTTGCTATTTATATAGCGCCTTTCATGAACCCAAGGACGCTTTACAAAATAAACAATCAAACAAAACGAAAACAAAACAACAAACAACTATATGCCATAAGCCTACACCTAGCCAACACCAACTGTCCTCCACTCTCTCCTATCCAACATCAGGTTCCTGAGCTCTACAGTGTTCTTAGCTAAACTGTCGCACTGCAGTGCGTCTATGTAGTTGGTGTGCTACTGTACTTTCCCCTCCTGGCTCTGCCCTGGGCTGGCTCCCATAGAGTCATTTTACTCCAATTTACCCTCTGTGAGGGTCCATGTCTCAGCCCCATACAGCAGTACTGACTCCACAGTAGCTATGAACAGCAGCCTTTAAGGTCTTCTCCCATGTCTGATTTCCACACACTCATCCCATGCAAGGCATTCCAGGCAAGTGCTCTCCGGACGTTCAGGTCCTGTTCTGTTGAAGCAGTCCAGGCCCCAAGGTATTTGAAGTAAGCGAGCACTGTCCCGTCTGCAGTGCCAATGGTTTTGTCCTCTGTGTTGACTCTCATTACCTTTTGTTTTCTTGGCATTGAGCTTTGTGCCTCTTTTACACGGCGACCATCTCCAGATAAAACGGCAAAGTCCTCTTGCGTTATCATTTTTTATTGACCCTTTACACGAGAACGCACACTTTATGAAAACGCTATAATATCCCTAGGTGGCGGTAACAGGCTGCCAAATAGACCAGTCACCCACGTTACGTACGTAGAAGAGCCAGCTCCCCCTTCCCGCAACCCTATCGGGCTTTTGCTTCCAGAACACAGTGTGGTTGTGGCCGTCGCTCGCTGCCTGCTTTCTATAACGCATCGAGGTGACATACAGGCTGACAGACAGCCCATAGCATGCAGGCAGAGCGCGCCACAGGATGGTTATATATATTTTATAATACATTAGGCTACATAAACGCTGCTGCCGCCTATCGCAAGGCATTTTATTTACATCATGGTTTTACATTCACCATTGCTGATGAGCAGCGCTTTGTAGGCGAGGAGGGAGGCTTGTTCAGGAACTCCATATGGCTCTGCATCAATGTAATAAATATGCGCTGTGAGCCAACGTGAGCCATGATGTCATAAGTTTTGCGGATTCACCGTTTTGCCTGTTTATATGGAGACCATAGGAAACGGCGTTCTCAAAGATTTCCACTCTAGGAGGTGGTTTCACTTTGTTGCGTTTTCACCTCCTGAAATCACCGTTCTCGTCTAAACAGACACCAGCAAACGATACTTTATTTTGCCGTTTTCTATGAACACCATTCTCGTGTCAAGACCACCTTAGGCCGATCTTCCTGCACTCCATTTCTACTGCCGGTAGTAGTTCCCTTCCTTTCTCTGCTGTATCTGAGATTAGGGCGATATCCTTTGTCCATAGAAAACATGGACAAACATGATGTTTAACTTACTGCTTTACAAGACAGAGTTGTGTTTCGTATTTGTGCCGACACTAACGGCTTACAACTCAATGGATCATGATTCATGATCCAACCATTTTATCTTTCATCCCCCTCTCCCCACACCTTCATGTGGCTTGAGTCCCACATGACTAGCGGTAGGTGCCATGGGCTCCGTGGTGTACCTTGTACCTATCAGGGAACACGGGCTGGCTGCCTGTGGTGGGTCCTAGTGTTCCTCCCCCCTGCTTCTTCTGCAGCTGCAGGAGGTAAACGTTTTTGAAGTGAGGTGGATTGGGCTGCGTAACTGAAAAGGTGCAGCTTCTTGGACGAGCTCTGCAGGAGGCAGGTGGGAGGTTATGTTATGGCGGAGGCGAAGTGGCCTGACGGATCCTATCAGAGTTTGTTATGCACTGTAACACAGTTTCTGGGAGCACTGTAGGGGCAGGTTGCTCTGACCTTCACATACAGACCCCAGCCTGGGGCATGTCAGACAAACACTAGTCTGGCAATAAAGTAAACTCACAAACACATTACCATACACAGTCGGCTGTATCTCCGCTCACTGATAGGTCAGCTAGAGCCTGACCGATATACCGGTTTGACTGATATTATTTGATTTCTTTAATGGTTAATACTGGTTAGTATTTAATGAGTTTTCAAAATTGCCAATCTACAAACTAACCACGAGTCAAAATATGACGCGTTGTGAGTGACCTAAAAATCACACCCGTGTGAAGTGAGGGGGGGTCTTATCATCGTACATCTTTTTTTTTTTAAATGTCCCACTTAAATTACATCTAAGTTTTGATTTAAATATTTAACTTTTGCGTCAAGTGATCGGTGTTCGGTGGTGTATGACCCAAAAAGCAGGATCGGCATCGGGCCCAAAATTGTAGTGCCAGTGTGCCTCATATTTTATCTTTGAGGCCAGTGTATTTCCCGGCTGTCGTACTGAAGGAATTTCCCCTGCAGTGATTTAGGGTGGCTCAACGGTATCATGTGGTATTAGCACAATTTTCTTTTCTCTAAATTACTTTCGTGCAATTATTTTAGTGCTATATGAATAAGCTTTATTGTTAGGCTATTGGATATTGCCTTTTCTAAATTGGCCGGCTTTCCCTTTTCATTCTGTTGAAAGCTGAAATGTCCCCAAACTGAGGAAAGTGATATTTGCGTGAGGAAAACATTCCTGCACCTGCATTTAGATTTCCCCCCCGATTTCAGGATAAGGCCTATAAAGGTTAGACATCACAAGTCTGGAGAGCGTGTGGAGATTGAGGTCCCGGCAGGTTTCACTACAATCACTCCTCAAACAGGGATGTCAATGGCCACAGCCAATGACCTTATCTCTAACAACTTATCAGTGACATAATACAACATGCACTCATGCACAAGAAATGCCTGGTGGACACACACCACACACACACACACACACACACACACACACACACACACACACACACTGCAGGAGTGTTATTGCCTGCGTTATCTCTGAGCAGATGGCCCAGTTACATCTTATCGCAGATGTTTAGGAGATTGAATTGCTGCTGAGGCATTGCAGGTAATGCTACCTCTTAAACGCCTTCAAATGCACAGGCTGAGATGGTTGTTTATTATTATTACTCTAAAGTGTTCCGAAACACAGCTCTGCAGCTCAGCGCATGTGTCTCACAGGTCTGCCATTTTTGGTTTATACAGGAATCTGTAATCATTGTAACCCGAAACTACTTGGTACCTTTTTTATGGGGCGGTTTTAGCAAAATCCTGTATTAGACCACGGTTGACTGTGTGTGATTTGACTGGCTGTCTGTTGAGGGCCCACCTATGCCCGGTGTTTGTATGACTATGATTTGCAGAGATATTTTTAGCCATGACCACAATGTGTTATGATTGGTTTTGCTGTGCAGAGTCTGCAGACCCTTTACGGCTTTAAATATTAGGTGTACGCCTAATTTGAACCTTTTTCGTTGTATGATTTCTTCCCCTAAGTAATTCCAGTCAATTTTCAGAGATCACTGTGTTTAAGAACCTTCCTTGGGTGGTCGTTGACTTTAGGCCTCAAATTTAAACCCCACATTTGCTTTGCGATTACTGTAGTATTGTCTTCCCTAACCCAGTGGGAAGTTTCCTTCACACCGGCAGTCCTGACTTGCACTCTGTTGTTGTAATTCATGCCAGGGAGAGAACGTAGTAACCACGTTCAAGCTGGTGTCCCTATCTTCCAAAACACGTTTTGCCTTTTGCAGTATTTCTGAATTACATGACCATGTACTAGTTCAGTAGTTTTGTTTTCTTGGTTCCGGAGACGGTGACGAGATGCAGAGCATGCACAGAGTGACGCTGAATGAAAGTGGCATTGGTGTAGGCTGGCTCCGTGCTCCTGCCTGTGTGTCTGCGGTCAGGTACCTTCCAGTCCACTCTGTGTAATTTGCTGTGCTTGGCTGCAGAGTCCCCTTTGATCCTTGTGAAGGATATACCAACCGTCTTTGGCAGGGGGAACTGACTTTTCCTCCTGTCTCAGACTGAACCCCGATGAACCCCTCTCCCTGACACCCCCAAGCCGCTGCCCCACCACCTCGTCTGGCTGCCTCAGACCCCCGATCCTGTGGTGGTGGGACGTCTTGGCATGCGGGCAAACGCCCCAGCCCGGGTGGCCCGTTTGAGGTGTTCTCTGGGTCCGGCCCAGGAGCGGAGAGAGAGCCTCGTCGGCCTCGGGAGACAAACCGACCGCACCCTTGCACTGAGAGGTGGGAGGCAGGGGCACCTCTTCCAAAATGGGCCCGGCCGGCATACCCCCACACGCCTACTTTTACCACCAAGATGGAGAGAAAACACACCTATTTCTGTACTGGCTGGGAAAAAGTAGCGCGCCAACAGAAAGAAAACACACACTTTATTTTCTCTGCCTGGGAACAGCAGTGCGGGAGAGGAGAGTATAGAGAGAAGAGGGCAAATGACAGAGCCAGCTAAGGACAGCTATCCCCGCTTTCACCCCGCAGAGAATGGAGAGGGTGTGTTAACAACAAGCCACAAGATCCAATGGCGGTTACTTAAAGGCCAGAGATTGTTTGTATGCTGTCAACAGAGTGTGGCTGTTCCAGAGGGTGGTGTTATTAAGAACAATGATGCAGACATTTATCCGAGGATGAACTCATCCTTCCACACACACAAGCCTCCTCCTCTTGGGTCATTACCATTGTATATTATGGGTTTCCTACAGCATAAAAGCTTTAGGAGGCAGTGTTCGGCTCATGTTGATCAGTGGCCTGCAGAAGCGGCCGATCGTCACCAGTGTGGGAGTAGATAAAAGGTATACACTTCAAAAACTCCTGCAGGGCATACTACGTATATAGCACATAATGGGAGGAAACACCACTGGCGCCACGAGGTATCTCTCTCTTGGATATCACTTTATGAATAACTCTTGCATTTATTCATAATAACATGATTAAAGGGAAAAAGCTGCCAAATGATGGCATTTCTCATCCGACCCCCTGACTCTCAGGATGTACTGCCTCCCCAAGCCTGCGTGCTGCCAAGGCTCTGTTTGAAGTGGAGAGAGAGGCAGGACACATGGGGAGATAACTAGTGGAGACCTTACATCAGGGGTGCCCACACATTTATGACGTGAGATCTACTTGACCAGCTCAACAAGATCTACCCACTGAAAAAATAAGTGTACCATTGCTGGAAATAGTTTAAATATATAATGTACCTGGGGGGGCTTTGGAATAGGGAGGGGGAGAAATTATGACAGGCAGTTTCTGCTGTCAAAATATGTCCCCCCCCGTATTTAACTTAACGCCCAATGCATTCTCAATGGCAATAGCACAAACTTTGGCATGCTACTAGTCCTACATACTTACACCTAGAAACCCCATTCAAACCTATTTTGGTTCATCTTACGGTGGACATGTTTGCCTGAAAAGGAATCTTTGAAATGTTTCATAGTTTTAGAAATATAGTGCTTTCAAATTTGAGAAATGTATAATGGGGCTCAATGGCAGCTCTATGGCACGTCAAAAAAGCACTTTCACCTAGAAACTCCATTCACACATTTTATAATTCAGCTTACTGTGGAGACACATGCTGGAACTTTTTACTTTGAAATGATTTGTAGTTTCGGAGTTATTTAACTTAAAACGCCCAATGCATTCTCAATGGCAATAGCACAAACTTTGGCATGCTACTAGTCCTACATACTTACACCTAGAAACCCCATTCAAACCTATTTAGGTTCATCTTACGGTGGACATGTTTGCCTGAAAAGAAATCTTTGAAATGTTTCATAGTTTTAGAAATATAGTGCTTTCAAATTTGAGAAATTCACAATGGGGCTCAATGGCAGATATTGGCACGTCAAAAAAGCACTTTCACCTAGAAACTCCATTCACACTTTTTATAATTCAGCTTACTGTGGAGACACATGCTGGAACTTTTTACTTTGAAATGATTTGTAGTTTCTGAGTTATTTAACTTAAACGCCCAATGCATTCTCAATAGCACAAACTTGGCATGCTGCTAGTCCTACATACTTACACCTAGAAACCCCATTCAAACCTATTTAGGTTCATCTTACGGTGGACATGTTTGCCTGAAATGGAATCTTTGAAATGTTTCATAGTTTTAGAAATATATATTGCTTTCAAATTTGAGAAATTTATAATGGGGCTCAATGGCAGCTCTATGGCACGTCAAAAAATTACTTTCACCTAGAAACTCTATTCACACATTTTATAATTCAGCTTACTGTGGAGACACATGCTGGAACTTTTTACTTTGAAATGATTTGTAGTTTCTGAGTTATTTAACTTAAACGCCCAATGCATTCTCAATGGCAATAGCACAAACTTTGGCATGCTGCTAGTCCTACATACTTACACCTATAAACCCCATTCAAACCTATTTAGGTTCATCTTACGGTGGACATGTTTGCCTGAAAATAAGTCTTTGAAATGTGTCATAGTTTTAGAAATATAGTGCTTTCAAATTTGAGAAATTCACAATGGGGCTCAATGGCAGATATTGGCACGTCAAAAAAGCACTTTCACCTAGAAACTCCATTCACACTTTTTATAATTCAGCTTACTGTGGAGACACATGCTGGAACTTTTTACTTTGAAATGATTTGTAGTTTCTGAGTTATTTAACTTAAACGCCCAATGCATTCTCAATGGCAATAGCACAAACTTTGGCATGCTGCTAGTCCTACATACTTACACCTATAAACCCCATTCAAACCTATTTAGGTTCATCTTACGGTGGACATGTTTGCCTGAAAATAAGTCTTTGAAATGTGTCATAGTTTTAGAAATATAGTGCTTTCAAATTTGAGAAATTCACAATGGGGCTCAATGGCAGATATTGACACGTCAAAAAAGCACTTTCACCTAGAAACTCCATTCACACTTTTTATAATTCAGCTTACTGTGGAGACACATGCTGGAACTTTTTACTTTGAAATGATTTGTAGTTTCTGAGTTATTTAACTTAAACGCCCAATGCATTCTCAATGGCAATAGCACAAACTTTGCCATGCTGCTAGTCTTACATACTTACACCTAGAAACCCCATTCAAACCTATTTAGGTTAATCTTACGGTGGACATGTTTGCCTGAAAAGGAATCTTTGAAATGTTTCATAGTTTTAGAAATATAGTGCTTTCAAATTTGAGAAATTTATAATGGGGCTCAATGGCAGCTCTATGGCACGTCAAAAAATCACTTTCACCTAGAAACTCCATTCACACATTTTATAATTCAGCTTACTGTGGAGACACATGCTGGAACTTTTTACTTTAAAATGATTTGTAGTTTCTCAGTTATTTAACTTAAACGCCCAATGCATTCTCAATGGCAATATCACAAACTTTGGCATGCTGCTAGTCCTACATACTTACACATAGAAACCCCATTCAAACCTATTTAGGTTAATCTTACGGTGGACATGTTTGCCTGAAAAGGAATCTTTGAAATGTTTCATAGTTTTAGAAATATAGTGCTTTCAAATTTGAGAAATGTATAATGGGGGCTCAATGGCAGCTCTATGGCACGTAAAAAAAT
>NC_136812.1:37219582-37284582 GCF_951216825.1 Electrona antarctica
CTCCAAAGCAGGACAGACAGACAGACAGACAGACAGACAGACAGAACTCTTTGTGTGAGCATCAAAGCCTCAGCACCTCCAACAGGGCGCGATACGCTGCGCAGCAGAGATATGAAACATGCCTTTGGCGCGGGTTCAGATGCTAAAAACGTATTTATAGGACATGTCACTGCGCCAGTGAGGGAAATGGTGACGAAAAGTCCCGCGCGACACTCTTTGATTCCTTCGGGGGGCAGATGTTAACAGTAACAGCGTGCGCGTGCAACTCGTACACGCGCATGTCTGTCGTTAAAAAGCCTCCCATCAGTGTTGTGGATCAGCGCGTTCTGTAACCCGCTGGGTAATGAGGAGATGGGCTCAGAGGACTGTCAGATGGTATCGCCAGGAGGGCCTTGCGATACGGGTCGGGTCCGTCTCTAGGCTCCTGCCACTGCACTGCTTGTCTATGGTGGGAAAAAAAACACACAGATTGAGAGTTATTGATGCTCCCCTCTTAATTGGTGTTTTTTCCTGTTAGAGGTTACACAGAGATGGGTGGGTGGGGGGGAGGGGGGGTCCTGCCAATGTGCACGCTTTGTGACAGTGCATGTTGGTGGAATTTAGACTGGAAGATACACGGCAACGGCATGCACTCACTTGCCAATGTAAGCGGACTCAAACTTAAAATCTTCACATCACAAGATTACAGGTGTGGGCGGCGGTGGCTCAGGGGTAGAGTGGCCGGATGGCAACCGCAAGGTTGCCAGTTCGAACCCGGGCTCCCCCAGAGTTAGTGTCGAAGTGTCCTTGAGCAAGACACTGAAACCCTAATTGCTCCTGATGTGCTGGTTGGTGCCTTGCATGGTTTCCGCCGCCTTCGGTGTATGCATGTGTGCGTGAATGGGTGAATGTAATGCACAATCTATGTAAAGTGCCTTGGATAAAGGCGCTATATAAATGCACCATTTACCTTTTTTTTTTTTAAAGTGTGTGAAATATATATATATATATATATATATATTGTAAAAGCTCAAATAGAAAAATCTAATAAAAACGTCAACTGACAAACTGACAAAATACAAAAGTTCCATAGTCACAATAGAAAATGATATATGCAATGCAGCCGTGTGTGTGTGTGTGTGAGACTGACCTTTGTGACTGACCCTTCCATGTGTTGTGCCATCAGGTCCGATGCGTCCAGGGCTCTGTGGGAGGCCATGCTGACCAGCAAGCAGAAGGAAGCCGTGATGGAGGTGCGCAGACACCTGGTGGAGGCCGCCAGCAAGGAGCAGCTGCCAATCAAGATGAGCATGGGTAAACCCGATGGTCGCCATTATTTGCTTCCCTCTCCCTCTCGCATTGAGAGATCCCTCCGGCCCGTTCCCAGACGAAACACTGACTGAACTCAGATGCGCCGCATTGCCAAGTATGAGGTTCATAGGAGGATTACTTGTGGTATTGGCGCAGAGGCGCAGAACATAATTTGATCACAAAATGACACGGGGTGACCGACATGGGCGTACAGGAACACAGAGCACGACACTATAACCCCACATAACGTACGGTGTGGTGACAGATGGGACTAGACCGCCGGTGAGGTTGGTAGAGCCCTGGCAGCCCCGCAGCGCGTCTGCCTGGTGTTGTGTTGTAGCGGTGGCAGACAGTGTGTGGAGCAACAACACATAAGGTGCATGGCACAGCCATGTTAACCACTTAAATAAGCACTCTTTTATAGCCTGGAAACCAGACTAATCGGCCACAGGGGGGGAAAAAATCCTTACGCAGTGAAATTAGTCTGGCCATGCCAGGCTAACTCTTTTATACTTTGTCATGCGCCGATGTCATGTTGTGAAAATAGCCCAAGAGCACCCTAACAGTGGAGTCAGATAACATACGATGTGCAGCAAAGGCACGATATAATTTATTGTCCCTGTGAGCAAAGTTGTCTCGGACTCAAATGCTGAACACGTACAACTGCCTCCATAGAAGTACGGTAATACAAGATCAATACTCATATTCCACACATTAACACATGTTGCACATGATACCCAAACAGGCATAGGGACATTAGTTAGTATACACAATTACTATCTAGCTAAATCGGACGGGACTTATCGCTATATTGACCTCACTCTTGCTGCCCTCACTTTCTCTCTCCCTCCGCCTCTTTTCTCTCTATCGCTCTCTTAAGACCGGGAAAGCCTAGTCGGTGTCATTTTAGATTTATTTTTGCTGCTTATTATTGAAACATCTTGACATACTGATTGACATAATGATTTAGAAGGCATTAAATGTATACCTGTATATTAAAAGGAGATATAGGGTTGACATGGTATATTATAATTTTATGAAAACAAGGCAGAAGGGTGATGGTGAAAGTAACGATGTGGAGCTGTAGTGGACAGCGTGTTTAGAATGGCAGTGGTTGTGGGAAACAGCAGGGTTTGTGAGAGTGAAGAGCCATAGCGCCTCCTACTGAGACCCCGAGGCCGCTGCCGCGCACTGCACGTATTTGCCCATGTGGCCACAGAGGAAATGTGAACCACATGTTGGCTCTCTGACACACACACACGTGCACACACACACACATGCACACACACACACACACACACACACACACACACACACACACACACACACACACACACACACACACACACACACACACACACGCGGCTCTGGCTGACTTTTTGTTGTTTGTTAATGAAGCAGAGGGGGCTGAAGTGAAGGGTAAAAGTATGCAAAGACATGCAGAGATAAAGACACACACGCACACACGCATACCTTCACCTCGCTAAGCTTTCTGACTCATAGACATATGGGTCTATGAGTGTACTCTACATCAATCACGTTTTGCATACAATGCGTTTACACATGCACACACACGGACAGACTGATTCACACATTTACATGCGACACACGCGCGCGCACACGCACACACACACACACACACACACACACACACACACACACACACACACACACACACACACACACACACACACACAGGGGTAATATGCAGGTTCATAAGTAGCAGGGGGAGGTACTATAAGGAGGGCCTCTCATTAACAACCTGGTTGTAATACTGCGCGCACACACCCACCCACACGCGCGCGCGTGCGTAGCCACGGCGGTCTCGTTTCACACTTCTCTGTTAAAGTGCAGCGTTTAGCCGCTCCTAAGCCTGAATGGCTGCTTTCCATTGGATTTATGTGGACAAATGTACCTCATCAAGCAGAGAGAGAGCAGAGGCAGAGGGGTTATGAAGGAGTCACAGTCAAGCAGAGAGAGAGAGAGCAGAGGCAGAGGGGATATGAAGGAGTCACAGTCAAGCAGAGAGAGAGAGAGCAGAGGCAGAGGGGATATGAAGGAGCCACAGTCAAGCAGAGAGAGCAGAGGCAGAGGGGATATGAAGGAGCCACAGTCAAGCAGAGAGAGCAGAGGCAGAGGGGATATGAAGGAGTCACAGTCAAGCAGAGAGAGAGCAGAGGGGATATGAAGGAGTCACAGTCAAGCAGAGAGAGAGAGAGGCAGAGGGGATATGAAGGAGTCACAGTCAAGCAGAGAGAGAGAGAGAGCAGAGGCAGAGGGGATATGAAGGAGTCACAGTCAAGCAGAGAGAGAGCAGAGGGATATGAAGGAGTCACAGTCAAGCAGAGAGAGAGCAGAGGGGATATGAAGGAGTCACAGTCAAGCAGAGAGAGAGAGAGGCAGAGGGGATATGAAGGAGTCACAGTCAAGCAGAGAGAGAGCAGAGGCAGAGGGGATATGAAGGAGTCACAGTCAAGTAGAGAGAGAGCAGAGGGGATATGAAGGAGTCACAGTCAAGCAGAGAGAGAGCAGAGGGGATATGAAGGAGTCACAGTCAAGCAGAGAGAGAGCAGAGGGGATATGAAGGAGTCACAGTCAAGCAGAGAGAGAGCAGAGGCAGAGGGGATATGAAGGAGTCACAGTCAAGCAGAGAGAGAGCAGAGGCAGAGGGGATATGAAGGAGTCACAGTTAAGCAGAGAGGGAGCAGAGGCAGAGGGGATATGAAGGAGTCACAGTCAAGCAGAGAGAGAGCAGAGGCAGAGGGGATATGAAGGAGTCACAGTCAAGCAGAGAACAAAAGAAATACTTTTCGGGAGAAAGAGAGAGTTTGTAAAGAGAGGGATTGTAGGAGAGAGAGTTCATAGAGGGAGAGAGAGAGAGTGATGCCGGTATGGCAGTAAGCTGTTCCCACATGTTGACGGACAGCCTGTTGATTTTGTGTCCCCGCAGGGAGGGAGGGAGGGGGGAGAGAGAGAGAGAGAGAGAGAGAGAGAGAGAGAAGAGAGGGGGAGAAAGACAGAAGGCATTGCCAAACGCCCTAAATACTGGATCTTTATCCCCCTTTGGCAGAGGACCAGACCCCCCCAATTCTCTCTTTCTCAACCTCCATCATCCCCTTCAGCACCATTACCCCCTCCAACACACACACACGCACGCACGCACGCACCACCGCATTTTCCCATCGCAGCCACCCTCATCTCACCACCAGCAGAGCGCCATCCTCCTCCCTGTACCCGTCACTGTCATGGCCGTCCCGCCCCCCGCCCGCCCCACGAGGTCGACCCGCACACATGTCGTCCTCGTCAGGTCACACGCCGCTGCAGCCTGCAGCGTGACCGATGCAGTGCCTACACACACTTTCACATATCAGCCTCGTCCAACTTGGCTCAGTTTCCATCTCACAAGAGGATAAGATCGTCCTGGGAAGGGGGGGGGGGGGGGGGGGGGAGAGAGAGAGAGAGAGAGAGAGAGAGAGAATATCGTAGCTGTCCGGCAGAAACCTTGCATCTCCGTATTTCAAGTAACTTTGTATCGATGTGTTTCCCCCTCATTAATGTCCTACTACAAGAGTGTCAAAATCAAAAATAGCAAAACTTGCAGATCTGCAAGCCCATGCATTTTTTAAAGTGAAAGTGGTTACCATAGGTTTTTCTTAAATGGATTAAAGCTTAAAGGATTAAGGTTAAAGGATTTTAATAAATATTGTAGAGAAGTATGAGTAAGAGCTTGTGACTAAATGACAAATTCATGGGATCCATTGGAACTCGGCTTGTTTTTCCTGAGAGACATACAGGTTTTCTGGACGCCGTATGTATTCCTCAGAGCATGAGAATGTTCTGCTTAGAGATACAGTGAGATCACGCAGGTTTCTCACCATTCACAAACACAATGGACTGATGAAATAGTCCTCCTGTGTGTGTTGTGAAAGTGAGTCAGTGTGCACATGCGTGTGCGTGTGTGTGTGTCTGCGTGTACGTACGTGCATGTGCGTATTAGAACCAGAGGGAGCCCAGTGTGTGTTTTTTATGGCACTTTAGCTCGGAGCAGGGAATTGTTTGGACAGCTTTGGTTTCTGTCTCAGCAAACATGCATGCGCTTTGGTGTCCGTTGTGTTGCATGTTATGTTCTGTGTCCTAGTAAGGGGGAATATATAATATAGAGTATATACACATACACACACACACACACACACACACACACACACACACACACACACAGTACGTGTTTACTTGATGTGTGTTCTTATTGCAGTGGAAGTGAACTGTGTTGACAAGGTCTGCGTTGACTCTCTGACATAATGTGGCCGTATTCCCCCTGGTGCATTGTGGGTTTTCTGACATTGTCATGAGCTAAGACTCTGGCGGACAGAACGGCATTTGGAGAGGCGAGGACACGGGGGGGGGGGCAACATCACTGAGCTGATCTTTTATTTCTATTTCAGTGTTTTTAATAAAAGGGGACCACCCTCATGATCCCGTCTTACAAATGAAAAAGAGCTGTTTCATCCAGGAGTTGATTCATTGCTTTTGTTTATTACGGAGTCTTTAATAGAAGTTTTATGGGCCTTGAGGACATTATCCCCAATATCACAGACCCGTCAAGTGAAATAAAAATGTTAAATATGATATGATCGGACCTCTGTGCTTTATCCATCGTACATCATTCACACTTAAAGTTTATGCGACGAATAGCTAAAACAGCCGATCTGCAAGGTCACAACGCTGTGTGCGGCAACACGTAACTTGTGAGCTTGTATCTGCTATTTCTTTGCTGATGATGACATGCTAGAAATAGGGATGTGAGTTTAAAAGTGGTGAAGTACAACGCA
Organism: Electrona antarctica; assembly: GCF_951216825.1. Taxonomy (NCBI): domain Eukaryota; kingdom Metazoa; phylum Chordata; class Actinopteri; order Myctophiformes; family Myctophidae; genus Electrona; species Electrona antarctica. The sequence goes on from NC_136812.1 coordinate 37,225,702, forward strand.
ATTGTCTCATGCGGATATCAGATGTTTTCTGCACAGTGATTGACAAATCAAACTCATTACACATGTACTGTACACACACGTTAACTCACACACACTCACACTCACACGCACGCATACTATCAGATGACAGCTATTTCCTGCTCTCCTAGCCAAACGTGTCTCTGTTGTGCCAGGAGAATGAATTAAAAAGCCTTGATAAACACATATTTCAAGCCGCGAGCCAGCAGAGGCCGTATAATCTCCAATGGGACATGAACGAATGCAACAATACGTCTCCTTCTCAACTTTTCTGAGAAGAACCCAGACAGATGTAGTCGTTTGCACACACAGGCCCATGCAGTGTAGCGAGTGTGACTGAGTTAATGAATGTGACAGTGAGTTTTCTCGTGTGCTGAAGTGTCCTCCACATCTCGTCCTGTACTCTGCAGCACAGTAAGTACAGTCTGGGAGCGGTATGCAGGCAGTGACACATCCATAAATATAACATCCAGGTCTTCCATCCACTCCCGACTCCCGAGTGCATAAATAAAAGTCTGCATGCCTTCCTGTGTCTTCCCGAGTTCCCGTTACATGTAGCGTAACTTACGAGGCCGTCCAAAACCATTGAGGCTTTGCTGGCGGTCACTTAGCCCCTGAGTCACCCCACACGGATAGAATGCAAGTCATCCTCCCTGTCCAGTAAATCCTGCCCCTATAGCCCCCGGCCGGCCGCTGGCCTCGCACCACTGTTCAGCATTTTGACCATGGTAGAGATTCAGTAGCCATTTCAGGGCATGACGATAAGTCTTACTGTATTTTACAGTACGTATATCATGGAAGAGGCTCCCGGTATGCCTGGTATGGGAACTGTACTGTACCGACCTCAGCCGCAAAGCATTGCAGAGGATTGTGCGGACAGCCCAGTGCATCAATAGATGTGAGCTTCCCTCCATCCAGGGCATGTGCGACGGCCAGGCGTTGTCAGCAAAGCTCGCAGGGACTTGGGACTTCAAGATGCTACCAAGTGGCAAATGACTTAGTAGCCAGAGAACCAAGAGCAGTTTATTGCTAATAGCTACTTATCCCGTAATTCTGGACAATCAGGTTTATGAATGTGTTTTTAAAAAATGAGCTCAGGCATAATAGTACACTTTCATCCACCACACTCTTATTTATTGTAACTTTATACAAGATGTATAACGATAAAGAAACCTTGATCCTTGACGAGAAAAACGTCATAGCATAATATTAAAAGGTAGATTTTTTGTTAACGGTCATTTTGGTTGCAAATTGGTTGCATTCTCAATGCATTCTCACGATCAGACTTGAAGATAAAGTGCACACGTCCAAAAATAGTAGCATTCATTTATCGTTGTTTGTCTTGTGAGTTTGTTCTTTGGTTTACCGTTAATCAAAACATACTCATGGAAACATGCATGGGGGCGTTATGCTGACATGGACTCTACTTGGAATTACCGTAATCGTTGTGCAAAATCAATCATGGTAGTACGGTACCAAAGCTCATATTTGCAACGAAATGTTCCAGTACATTTGTAGACCTAATTGGCTTCTGATTATATCCATATTAATAACAGCATAATGCACACACACTCGCTCTGTCATAGAGTGCACAGTGAAGGCCACAGGACTAGTGCTATGTTTTTGCACTCTTGTATGATGAAGTAGGGCATTGATTTAGAAAAGTTGAAGTATGGAGATACTCCAAGGTTTCTGCTCGACATAAAAGTGCTTTGACACTGCAGGAGTAAAGCTCCTGTACACACCTGACAACTTCAACTTCAAGTTTAATCACTTTTAAACTGGCAAGTATATCGGGCTTGAGTGGGGAATACATTTTCACATCACAAGTTTACACTATGTACAAAGGAGTAAAACTATTTTGTGCAGGCTTCCCACAAGTTGCAGTTACACCACCAAATGAAGAATAAGACTGACAACGTATGAAATGTAAATAGAATACCGGTATGTAGCACGTAGTTCCAGTTTAGGCCTAGATGTGAAATCAGAAACTGAATTCTACCCAATCATGTTTTGCTTAATTGTTTTCCTCTACTGCCACACCTGCATTATGTCCAATCATTGCACAAATCGTTTCTCTAGTACAGTCTTCAGCCACTGCCAGTGTTTATATGTTTATACTAATCTTTCTAGACCCACAGAATATGTTCTTCTATGATAATGTAAATACCAAATATCGCAAAAGAAAGCTAAGAATCACACCCGTGTGAAGTGAGGGGCGCTCTTATCATCGTACATCATCATACATACATCATCTCATTCCGGCCAATCACAATTTGCGTCCTCACCTTCGTCATCAATGTTTGAGTTACGCAATGTTTGTGTTTATACAAACACTCAAAATTGTCCATTCGTTGTCAATGACAACATTTGGGTTACACACACCAAAGGCTGGACCTCAAAAATATAGCTGCAAGCAGCAAAAAGTTGGGGCCAAGCAATAAGAAAAATCACACCTGTGTAAACTGAGCGGTGCAGGCTGCTCAACAACAGCTCTGGCTGGCTGCAGTTATAGTTGTAGTGCTCAGTGTGAATGGCCCTTTTAGGCTGCTCAACAGTACCACTTTAGGTCACCCAGCGGTATTGCAGCTGAACAGACCCGCTTTTTCTTTGCTGCATTCATCCTTGGCCCCTTTTATCGTTGCTTGCAGCTATATATATGTTTTTACAAATTTCTTCACGTACAAAGTGACAGATGTGTTTCACAAGTTCATGGCCTTTGGACAAACGAGGCATGAGTTATGCCTGTTCAAAGTACAAAAATGCAGGCAGAAAATCGGGTTTAAGCGTTTTCCAAACTGCTCAAACGGCAGAAAATCTGAGTCAAATCTCATCTGGTCAAAGTGACATATGTTCCCTATGAGTCAAGGCACATTTGGAAACACGTGCCATGGCTTTTGGCCAAACGAGGCATGAGTTATGCCTGTTGAAAGGATTCAAAGCGTGTTTTCTAGCAGTGTCGTTTCAGATCCATATAAAACGATATAAAACCATATATACGTCAATCAATCAATTCAAAATAGTGGCTGAGCTAACGTTCATAGGTGAAAATTTCTTCGGCATAAGGAGATGCATATGTGTATTGAAGTTTTATTGCTGACAGTCAAACGGTTCATGAGCTATAGCGCCACCCATTAGCCAATGGTTGTGGGCTTCGCATCCTCACCGTTTGGCATATCCCTCTACCATATTGCCAGAACTGCAGTTTTTGGCGGAAGCAGAATTACAAAAAAGACAAATACAATAAGGGACCAAAGTCCCTTCGTGCTTGGCCCCTTAAAAATCAGGGGGGAAAAGTGTGTCACCACAATGTTCCGTTCTTTAGTTATTGGCAGTTGAATATAGCTTGTTTTCACCAAAAACACTGTGTGGGAACAGAAACATTTTATAAATCCTATAACATTAGACCAAACCGGCTAGGATTTATTTTAGATCACGTTATTTCCGGGTGTACTCTATTTCGGAAGTCGCGGAAGTAGCGCCCTCTATCGTAAACACTGAAAACTGCACATTGTGTACACATGCGTCAATGACGGTCGGATTGAAATGACATGCATCAATGACAGTCAATGAGTTAACATGTGGCTAATACATTGGATCTATATACAGTATACTACGTGTGATGTTTTTATAGCGTTTACGTACACCAAGCCATCTAGAAGAGTGTTTTCTAGTACAGTAGGCCTGTGTATGTACAGTATTTGTGTAGGTTGGTAGCTTATGTATGTCAAAACATTATTTATTTCTTTATTTTAAGCCAACGCCACATGTCACTCCACTATTTGACATTTAATCCTCAATACAATAACATTTTTCAGAGCTTGAAAAGTGTCTTCTCACCGCAGGTGTTTTCACCATTAATTACACACTGCATGGTTTCATGGTGTTGACAGGCATCTACTTGAAATCAACATGAACAGGCACACACATCCAATTAAGGCACAATTAGCATTCATCATCTACAACACCTGGGGCACAAAATCAAGGGACTGTTTAATGATCTCGTGTTGGTTCTTCCAAGCGTCAATTTTCTCAAGAATAAAAGTATTTAACCATTTATTTGCCATTTTGTTTGCCAGATTAGTTTTCTTCTCCCTGAATTGGCCAATGTTGTCTTTCCACACACAATCGATAAGGTGTTTACTTGCCAAAGTAAATGTGTTTAAGACCTCACCCAGTTTAAGATAATCGGGGCACGGTGTTGCCAGAAACTGACAAACACATGTTTTGTCAAATTACATCAGCAACAGATGATTTCACTCAGTATGACATACAGTACAGTTCATGCTTTTCATCTAAAGCCTTCCAAGGCTGAGTTTATATTACATGTATAATGGACGTACAGTATAGTGGATTATATAGGAGACTTTCCTCTCACGTTAGCCTGCTCTCATGCTGTAGTAGCTGTATTACTGTGGTGGTTCCCTAATATCCTTTGTGATGTGGAATAGAAGTTGAGACATAAAAGCCCAAATATTTACCAAGATTTTCCAGTATTTCAAACACAAATGTAATATCTCTGCTCACATTACGTAGTATGTGTGATACAATGGATGGAAAAAAAGACATTTCTTTTGACAACTGAGCCTCTAATGTATCATTGGCACATGCACACAAAGATGAAACAAGCTGTTTAAATGAAATCCTAGTTGATTAAATTGAATCACTGTGCTGGCCTGGAAAAGTAAAGAGAAAGTGTACACTCTCACATGTGTTCTCGTTAGTCGTTAGGGAGATATTAGACATGAACTTGCAGCACTGTACATACATTCCCTTTTACTGTGGACGCATGAACCTTTGTATGAAACTACACCCTAATTATCAAATCAGCTTTCTTAGTTTTGCATCTGGCAACAACACGTGTAAACAATCAAAGAAAAGCTTTGGGGTGAAATCGAGTAACTAATTTAACCCATTTTGGGCCCCCCTTTTGGTGTTAGCATTATGTTATGCTTTAGCTATTGAAAAATAGCAGATCTACAAGCTCATAGCGCGCCACCGAGTGGCGCGCTATGAGCTTGTAGGTCTGCTATTTTTGAAAAATCGAAGAACGACTGACATAGAAACATAGCTTTTTCAGAAAACTGTCAGGATGTAGAAGACATTTTTAGAATCTGATCTCAGGTAAAAATGGGTTAAGCAGTGTTAATTCTACAAGCTCACAGCGCGACACGTTGTGTAAGCTTATAGATCAGCTATTTCTGCCGTGCTGGCGAGTAAGGGCTCATCCAGTCCTGTTTGACAGTGTAATGTAAAACAGGCTATGGTCTTCTCTCAGTCCCAGATTGTCTTTCTCTCTGCTGTGCATTATCCAATTTATCCATACTGTGCCTCATGCTGCCTACACAGCATTACTCTCTTGATTATGTTTTGCCAACTGTGTCCCATTCTTGGTTCCCTATTCTAGGGCAGAATTATCCTTGGCCCCTGGTTTGGATGTATTTCCCAGTTCTGGGCTGAATTATGCTTGGCACATCAGGCTTAGTGAAACTCGGGTATGTTGCCAGGCTTTTTTACAGCAGCATATGTTCACAATAGGGCTTTTCAGGATGTAGAATATTTCTGGACAAGGGGGACTCACTCCTCGGCAACGTTTTTTAATTTCAACCAGAAACTTGATTCGCTTTCGTAGACACTTGCTCCGTCTTGCCCGCCATGGTGCCCCCGCAAGCACACAGACACACTTCGTCAGGCTTAAAGGCCGTGTCTCCCAGCAGGCAGACCTTCGAGACTGTTTAGCGCTGTCAGCTATACTTATCACTCACTGGGGGAAAGCTGGCTCTTTGTTATTGGGTTATAACGGGGGAAGGCCAGGCTTCGACCCGCTCCCTCCAGCGCTGGTGCTGAAAACAACATTTCACGTTCCACACGCCACCTAATCCCGCCTTCGACAGAGTCGTCTGTGCGTGGCGACCCTCCGTATTGCAGTATTGTGGAGCGGGTTCTTTTGCTCCATTTTTCACCCTAGCCTGTCTGTTTCTCCTCCAGTCATCTGCCTGGCCCCGCTAAAGAAAACATTGGCCCCGTAGTCCAACAGGAAATACTCCCACATCTGGTGCTGGTTCAGAATATCAACATGAAGAAGTAGGCTTTATGGGGAGTTAATGTGTGCCCCTCTCTCCCCGCCTTGCGCCCCCCCTCCCAAACCCCCACCAAATCCCCCCGCAGCCCTAGGGGTCGACCTAGACCCTCGTACCTCCAGGCTGCCCCGTGCGCCCCTAGAACCCACCCACTGAACCCCCCTCACCCCGCTCTTCCTGTGTCTGTGCGAATCTTCCCGGTAAGCGAGAGGGAGAGTTAAGCAGGGGGTCTTTAATGGGGCACAAGGAGCTCAGCCTCTCTCTCTCTCTCTCTCTCTCTCTCTCTCTCTCCCCCCCCCCCCCCCCCCCCCCCACACACACACACACACTCACTCTGTGGCAGCTCTGTAAATAATCATAGAGAACCCTGCATTCACACAAATTAGTCACACTCCCAGACAGCCTCTCTGGGACTCTTATCGCTGCTGTACTGCCACACTGCGGCACACACGTATGGAACTCACGTGTACACTGAACACACATACACACACACACACCAGTCGCACTTGGTTACACATTATGACTCATATAAACATTACGCTGAAGCCTCTTGACAGTAGTGCTCCATCTCAACTGAAGTCCATGTGCAAATAATGGTCTTACCAATACGCTTTATTTCAGACTAAGGCCATACCTGTCACTCCGCGTTTTCTTTAGTTTTTTTTAATAGTTTGATAGGTCAGTATAGAACAGAGAGAAATGAAACCATGGGGACAGGAGACGTGAGATGGTCCTCACACTCACAAGGAGTATTATGTTCTGTGTGCACTAACTGGCAGAGCCCTCACATATAATGGTAAATGGTGCATTTATATAGCGCTTTTATCCAAATCGCTTTACATAGATTGTGCATTTCATTCACCCATTCGCACACACACGCACACACACACACACACACACACACACACACACACACACACACACACACACACACACACACACACACACACACACACACACACCATGCAAGGAAACCATGCAAGGCTGCATGCATCCATGCTGTGCATCAACCTGCACAGCGGGAGCAATTAGGGGTCTTGCTCAAGCCTCAAGGACACTTCGACGCTAACTCTGGGGGAGCCCAGGATCGAACTGGGAACCTTGCGGTTGCCATCCAGCCACTCTACCTACTGAGCCACTGCTGTCCGCCTGCCCTGCTTATGCTCAGCTTCAGAGCCTTAGATATAGACAGAGTTCCGCAAACTGCGTTCACTTCATGGGGCCAGTCCAATGGCGGCTCTCCTTCATACAGTAGACTACGCATTGAGCGTGGGGACAACCAACTGGGCCAAGTCCGGGACTGGAAGTAGGCAGAAATGCATTGGACTCAGGCAACAGCCCAGCTTTAATGATCTTAAATCCCTTTATTTTAAATTGTTTTGTAGTAATAGTACAACATAAACATTAAAGAGACTTTAGTTGTTACTGTCATGTTGCACACATGCTCTTAAAATAGCTCTTATTTGCGCCGCCCTCGTTGAAAACAATGTATTTCCAACTCCAGCTTGGCTCAGTTCAGGCTGCATGAACAGCGCTCGAGTGCTCGGTTTCTGCCCCCTCTATATCGTAACTCTTCTATTAGATGGCTCTGCTCAGCTTATACTTCAATGTGTGCCAAGTGTCTCATTATGAAAATAGCCCACCTACAAGCTCACAACGTGTCACAACAATGTGACACGTTGTGAGCTTGTAGATGGGCTATTTTCGGACCGCATATAAATATACAGTATAAGATATAAGTCAGACTTAACAGTCTAATGTACACGGCTGGCAGTCTCTCTCTCTGTCTCTCTCACACACACACGCACACAAACTAACACACACACTGTGGATGTGTGTTTCTCTCTCTCTGACAGAGATAATATTATTGCATGCTACGGTATCAGTGTCTCCCCTCTGCCCCACACTGAGTATACAATAGTTATTAAAGAGGTTGTTATGCTTGCAAATAGGTTGTCTATTTGTTCTGGGTCCACACTGCTCTTCCCATCAGGATGAGCATGTGTGTGTGCCTGCGTGCAAGGGTGTGTCGTGTGTGTGAGTGTCGTGTGTGTGTGTGTGTGTGTGTGTGTGTGTGTGTGTGTGTGTGTGTGTGTGTGTGTGTGTGTGTGTGTGTGTGTGTGTGTGTGTGTGTGTGTGTGTGTGTGTGTGTGTGTGTGTGTGTGTGTGTGTGTGTGTGTGTGTGTGTGTGTGCGTGCAATGTGCATGCATGTTTGCGTGTGCGTGTGTACATACCAATCTTTAGTGGAGATTGGATTTAGTGGATATAATGTAAACCCCTCCTTTTGGTTAGAAAGTCAGCGTTTCCTCTCACCCGTTGCGTGTCCTCCTTTCCTCCAGAGCAGGAAAACAACATATTTCCACCTCTCCTCCTCTCCTCTCCTCTCCTCTCCTCTCCTCTCCTCTCCTCTCCTCTCCTCTCCTCTCCTCTCCTCTCCTCACCAGCTACAACCGTGGCTGATGGGATGCCAAATCTCACCAGTCACCATCATTCCACAAGCCAACAAAGGCTTATGAATACCGTCTGGTTATATTACATTACATTGTAGAGTCACACACCCAAAGATCTGCACACCGTCTTAGATGCTCCCAAACAAACGAAACGCAACAGAAAAACAATGTTACGACTGGGGATGGAGCAGAATGGTGATTGTAAGAGAGGGTACCAAGTGCGCACGCAAGCACGCGCACGCTTGGTACCCTCTCTTACAATCATCCTGCAATGTGTAGAGAAAATATGTACGAGTTCAGTTACAAGCTACAGGCCTTTGTTGCTTTAGAAATGTTTGATATAACATTTGAAATCTTTTCCAAATGTACAATTTTGGATGAATGATATGGCCAAAATAATATGCAAGGTCAAAGTGGTTTAAAGATTCATTTTTGAATTTGCTACCAGCAGACACTAGACAACCTCCATTTAGCCTACAGGATAGTGGAATGCAATGTATGCGCGTTACGCTGCGATTGCCACTTAATTAATTTGAGACGGTTCCAGGCTTCCTAACCCACCACCCCGGTTGACAACTGTATCTCCGACTTCCTCCATTCCCGCAGGCCGCGTTACACCCGAACAGCTGTGCTCCTACGCGCAGCTGTTCCGGAGCAGTGTGGCGGCGCTAGAGAGCCACTGCGGAGTCCTGCAACTGGCCCTCGCCACCGCCCAGACCCTCAGGCACCCTGGCCTGCTGCGCTGGGACGCCTGCCTGGCCTTCGAGAGGCTGCTGCAGCAGGTACGCGCGCGCACACACACACACACACACACACACACACACACACACACACACACACACACACACACACACACACACACACACACACACACACACACACACACACACACACACACACATACATACAGATGTGCCGTTTGAGAACTTCACATGTCCTGCCATTGGCCATTCAGTAGATTGTCAGAATCAGATCATCGTCAGTGAGAAGAGTTCCTCTGCTGGACACTTCTTTTCATAGCAAGGCTAATCAGTGAATAAAACTTGCAGGGACAACATGCATTTTCCGAAAACCTTCAGGAAAAGATCAGGGCATGCACGCACGCACGCACGCACGCACGCACGCACGCACGCACGCACGCACGCACGCACGCACTCACGCACACCCCTTAACCCATTTAGACCTGAGGGCGATTCTACAAATCAAATGCCTGCACGAAGTGGCCTGCTGCGAGCTCGTACAGTATATCTGATATTCTTCTTGAATAGCCAACACACACATCTGAAATGACTTTCCCTGTTCCATATAACCTTTTACAATACATCTTTTTTCGATATCATTATTCTCTGGCATATTTTGCTACTACTGTACACACACACACACACACACACACACACACACACACACACACACACACACACGTCACACACACACTCGCCTTAACCACTTTCGACGTGACGTCCCTAATTTTCAAAAATAGTGAAAGTGGCAGAGGCGCACAACGTTGTCGCAATATGGCGCGTTTATTGTGCGTATGACGAAGTATAGAGCTTTAGTGGTTAACTCATGGAGCCGTCCATCCATGTGAAGAAAGTTGACACCGCTCTGTGACATTAGTGTCTCTCTCTCTCATGTTTACATTTCTTTGCTATCTTGAGCCCCCTGTTTGCAAAACTATCTCAATCCTCAGGCCATGCGCATGTTTTTAAAACACTGAAGCAATGAACATCTGCAGTGGCCTGTTTTCCAAATGTAATCGGTGGGAAATGACTGATCATCCACCATAACCATGATGTGTGCTAAATGCCAAATTCCGTCAGGTTGTTGTTGATGTAATGCAATGAAATTCCATTCAATGTCCTTGTACTGTGTGCAGGATCTTGTTGAAGTCATAATCAAAAGAAACCAAAATCAAAATGTAATCCAAGAAACATTCACTATAAACAGACCTCGAAATTGCTGATCAAAGCCTCAAGGTCGAGGTCCATTCCTATGCTTTCAGAGTTACATGAACACTTGTTACATTTAAATTGGATACAAATAAGAGGACAACGAGAAGACGACACATACATTAGAGATGCTCAAAGTCACAGACAACATTCCCTGATTTGAGTTTGTAAGTTTGCTTTGCTGCAAAAAAAATGCACTCAAACAATGCTTTCAAGACGTGCAGTATGAGTGTCTGCACAGCACAAACGGGAACAGTCCACTCTAGGGGAGTCCAGGGGTCTTCAACATTTTTTTTCAGGCCAAGGACCCCTTCGCTGAGAGAGAGATGAAGCAGGGACCCCCCCCCCCCCCCCCCCCATTACATATTGTATACAATAATAAAATTGTGTTGCAGAATGCAGATCAAACTTAACACCTTGCGCTGTGTGTCCAGGTGAGTGGGAGTGGGTGGGAGCTAGGTTACAGAGAATCCCTCGCCAAAACAGGCAGCCAGAGGAAAAACACACTGCTTCATAAACAAGGCCAGTTGTGTTTGTAGGAAAAACATTTGGATCCAGTAAATGTCGCAAAAAAGGGCCAGATTCCCAGCAAGCTGTTAGAGGTTTGGTGGGAGATGAGACGAGGAAGGGGACTAGTTTACGGGGGCAGACACGGACACGGTGTGTCAAATCGTGTCACGGTCAGAGGGCAAAGAGAGAGAGAAAGTTTTGAAGTAAAAAAACAGACAGTCCCTCTTTGTCCTCAGATTTATTAGTTTGACCCACACACATTGTGAGTGCCAAACTGTTGTAATGAAGCTGTTTGTTTGTCTGTCTCGGATTGGAAAACAGCCATTTGGCTCAACTCTGCACTACTCTAAGAGACAGATCTTTGTGAATCAGATTTTATCTTCATTCCTAGCTGGTTTGTATGACAAAACATAAGCGACGTACAGTAACAGCGTTATTAGGGAAGAAAGAGTTCACAGCATCATGACTACAGGATCATACGTCGTGATGGACCAGGTGACAGATATCCATTCTGTTCTTGTGTGCTCTGTGTTGTGCGTAGTAGGCCTGATTCATCCTTTGTCTCGTGGCTGTGGCACTTCAAAGTGAGCTTGTGGTCCTGCTTTTTTCGCTGAACGACACGGTCTTATGACGGTGTAAATGTAAGCATTACTCACACCAGTGTTGTTTACCTCATTATCACAGAAACAGATCAGATTAGGCCGACACTGTCTGACTCTGAAGACAGAAATCCTACCTGATTTCTTGCAAAGAACAGTCCTAAAGATCATACTTGAGAAACAAATGAATCTGAACAAAGCCGAGGTTTCTTTGTTTCTCATCATTCTGCTGATCACTGCGATGCTCCCTCACAGCGTGCGGAGCGGCTAGGCGCCATGCTACAGCCACTTTAAGCTAACTAATACTAAAGACATTTCCTCCCACTCGTACGTGCCTGTTTTCACAGGTTCTTTATATCAACTGCGGCAGTTAAGCTATCAGCGGGACGGCACAGTATTTAGGAACTTATTAAAGTGGATCTACGGAAAGAAAACAAAACGCAAGCTCACACCGGTGCCCGGTGCCAAATTGGAATTTGAAAACAACCTTGTAAAAACCTTGCCGCTTAGTCGGGGGGCCGTGGTCTGTTTATTGCCGCCACAAAAAAAAAAGAAAGAAAGAGAGAAAAAGAAGACAATTCAAGGGCTTTGAGTTCCTGTGTTCGTCGTTCTCCATTAGTCCAATTTGATGCGCTCCCATTCCCCATGGTTGTGTGTGTGCTGTACCTAGATCCACTTGACCCCAATATATCTGCCGTCTGCTTTGACTCAGGCTCATGATAACTGGCAGGCTTTAGAGGGACGTCTGTGTCATTAAAGTTGATGGAGACTACGTAAAGAACAAGCTGTTGTTTTGGCCGTGTGTACCGTAAACCGTCAAAATGTTCAGTATCACTTTAAAGCTACTATCCGTACATTTTATGTCTCTCCCGGCGGAGTGGTAATTGCGACAAAGTCCGAACTACAATAAGGATGGCAGGCGGTGCATCATCCGGTGCAGCCCCGTCTGCTTCAAATAATTTTATTGACATTGTAAACCAGTAGGTGTCCTACCCTATACCAGGGTCTGCATTTCTCAATGGAAGTGTAGGAAGAGGAAGACCACATCCGACTGCTGTATATGTACTTTTATATTATATTAACATGCGCTACCATACTGATTGGTTAAAAAAACAACAACATTTTAGTAAGTCCAGGATTGTGTCTTTAACTTTGAGTTACAAATGAATAAATCAACACTGATGAAGTTACATATATTATTGTCACACTTGAGGGTTGGGTGTGAAGTCCAAATCGCATTACTCCGGAAAAGTGTAAGCGCAACGTGAGAGTCTGTGTTTGCGATCGAAACGGAGCCCAAGGCTCGCCGGCTTTAAGCAAAATGAGCTGTGTGTCCTCCACGCACCCTCTGCTTATTTACTTTCCATGTGAGTTTTTCTTTTTCACTTTGGCTCGGTATACGTACGGACACAGAGAAGTTAATTACGTTAGAAAATGGCGGTCGGAGGGACAGCTTACTGCCGCGCCTGGCGGTCGGCCTCTGTTTACCCTGCCTGAGTGTGCGAGGGCTGCTGCGGGTATGGGCTGGACGCACGCTGCTGCTCGCTGGACACAGGGACGGTTCACTGAAGCCAGACACAGCTACAGTCCACTGGGGCCTTGTGGGAAGTCCACTAAAGCAACAGTCCAATGAATTTAGGCCAGGAACGCCCATGCCTGGGCAATACGACTTAATGTATGTACATCAATAGTTAGCCCATTAATACCTGACTGAGGCCCATTCTATAAGTGCCTTCTAAATCTGTTGTTCAAACACTTTCAATATTTGAAAAAAGAAAAGAAGAAGCGCTTTGTGGGTCCCAAATAATACAGCACACGAGTTCTTTAAAAGTCCATGCAGGCCGAAACGCGTTGGTTGTTGTTTTTAATCTTCATGAAATAAAGGATTTTTCAATCAGCAGCAGCTATCCCGCCTCTAGCTGCTGCTGATTGGCCAGGCCGTTTTGTGGCCGGGCATCAAGTCTGCCTGAGAGTTCCCAGATGGGAGCAGGAGGGGGGAACCCAGTGTACTCTCTGCTGCCCCATCTGGCGGAGTCAGGTTAGCACAGAGCTGCCTTGGACCCTCTTTAAAGTTCGCCACCTTCTTACCTCCTTCCACATTGATTTTGACTCATTCAAGGTATAGAACTTTTAAAGAACTTTTAAAGAACAATATTTGTTTTAAATGTTCAAAAGTAGCAGATGTACAAGCTCCCAACGTGGTACGAAGTGACTCGTTGAGAGCTTGTACATCTGTTATTTTTGAATAGCCAATGCTACAATCTAAAATGACACCGTTTTTAATGACTTAAATATGCCACCCTGGTGTCACAGTTTTCTTGCAGATGCACTTTTTTTACTCTTTCAAGAGGGCATGCCCGCTTGGCCAGCGCAGATATTGCCCTTATGAGCTTCAGGCAGTGTTACTTGACAGCCAGTAGGTTGACAGGTATTAGGCTTAGGCGTAGCTAACATATTGTATTAACATATGATACTGTACTATACCATACAGATTAGTTTAAAGAACATTTTTATTTACTAAAATAACTTACGGATGACAGCTTTAAACAATACAAGTCATGTCTTTATTTACGCAAGAAGAACTACAAAGAAAAATATATTTATGACATTGAAAAATGCTAAATATTGCTCAGCACTGGGAACATGGAAGGTTTCCATATGCAAAAGTACTGATACAGAATTACAGTACCCCGTACGTCTGAACAGCTCTTCAGAACACTCACAGCTAATGTGAAATTGTGTGTTCCCTCAGAGTTCCTCCATATACATTTTATTAGCCACTTTTAATGCTAAAGTGATGTTGCTGTGGTCATGGGAGCTGGCGGGTTGTTAGTTAGCATCATGGCTGTGGTTTACGGGGGCTGACATTGCGGTCCGGCTGTGATATAGGTGCGGCGAGCGTGACAGACGGGCTGGTGTTTATGTTGCTATTAATGCATATAAGGGCTGTGGTTCTCAATAGTTGGGTCTGGGGATCCCCAGGGGTCCTTGAGGGGGTTCCGGTGGGGGTCCCCAGCTACGTTTTTGATAGTTGGGGAAACAAATGGATTGTAACTGGTCTGTAACTCCGAGAGTGTACAAAATGTGTCCTAATGGGTGTCCTTGAAATGTAATGAGTTTGAGAACTAGAGGACGAACACAGCCACTGTAGGAATACTCATTAAACCTCCAGTAGACGCGTTGTGTAGATCGGCCATTGTCTGCAAAATGATTTCCATGGTGTAGAGGGGGGAAAAGTGGGAGCCAAGTATAGACCCCTGCGGGACTCCGGTCAACTAAAGTATATAGGGTATAAGTGGTTATTAAACAGCCAAATCTCCACTTAATTAACACTGCCACCCTGGACGCCCCTACCCCTTGCTGTGGGCCGCGCTCTGAAGGCCGGCTCTCTAGCTGCCATCAAATCGGGCTTTAAGTCTGAATGGGTGAGATTGAGATGGTTTGGGTCAGGCCCAGACCATAACGACTCTTGTATGTGTGCCTTCAGTGTGTCTGTGTGCATGCCCCGAGTGCATGCAGGGGTGGCGCAGGTAGAGCTCAACAGAGCCTGTCTTTCACCACTTCCCAGAACATCACATGGCTGCACGCAGCAGCTTCCCATCAACAGGTCAGCCAGGCCAGCCTCCACCAGACCAATGCACTCATGTACTACATCCCTTCCACGGAGGACCCTGAGCCATGCACTGTGTTATGATAGGCAGGTTACAGGAAAGGAACTGAGGTTAGACTTTTGGTTAAATACTGTACTTAAACCATGAAGACCTGAGGCCGATTCTACAAGTACCTTCGAAATCAGTAGTTCTCACACTTTCAAGATTTTGCAAAAATGTCCAGAAAAGTGTCTTTATACCCACAGAAACTTGTAGGTATGTATACACAAACGGCACATTAGAACTGCTATACTTTTCAATTATAAAGTAATTATAAACATTTATAACGAGTGCTATGAAGCATTATCAGTGCATTATAATGCATTACAAATTAGATCATATTGCATTATAGACCCGATGACGATGACGGGGACCCCCGTACAAGATTTGCTGCTGTTAAAATATTTCAAAAAATATTCCACATTTGTCACTTTTTCAAGACTTATTGGAAAGTTGTCTCCCTCTCAGCTTCCTTACTGTCTGTCTGCAGTCCCCCCGTCCCCCGTCCCCCCCCCTCACATTTCCTACTGTCTGTCTCGGTAAAGAAACAAATCCACGTGGGAGTGAACCCGACCACTCGCTTTAAAAAAAAAAAGAGTGGGGGGGAAATGTATGTATGTATGTGTGCGTGTGCGACTGTGCGTGTGCACGCCACGCTGTCTGCTGTTGATTATAGGAGCTGTGTGTCATATCAGTGGAAGCGGTAGCAGCACTGGAGCATGGCTAACCCCTGTAACCCCGGCCTGTTGCTCTATCTCTGCTGGGATTACCAGGCCCTGCCTCTTCATTCCACATTCCACCTCCAGCTTATTACCCAGTCCCAGTGTATAGCTGGGCTGTGGGCTCTGCCGGGGCTGCGTGTCCCCTCACTCCCCTGGGGCACACACACACACACACACACACACACACACACACACACACACACACACACACACACTGCCTGCCAGGCTCTCAGTCACTCCCTGTCCGTGCTGAATATTAATGCACGTTTCATTTCCTATAGGCTCGAATCGCTCCACGGAATGGCGACGTGGCGTATACAAACTGATGCACTCGCAAATTATGTATATATATATTTTTTTCTGTTTCAGTTTTTACATTTTCAGTGCACAACACAGGCGTGCAACCAAGTATATTCAGTCATATTTTTGTCACTAGAAATCCTTTTCATTGAATATTATCATCATCATCATATCATCATCATCATCATCATCATCATCATCATCATCATCATCATCATACTATAATCATACTATAATTCAGTCAATGTCTGAATGTGTGTCTGAATGTGTGTCAGAAACACCGCCGTAGCTCCTCACTGCCTGCACGAATCACTCCCACTTTTCACACAGGCATTGACCATAATAATATGGAGGTCTTAACGAAGCCCTTTTTCCAATTTAACAAATTATAGATTAATAATGAATGTATTAGTGAATAAAAAATGCGCCACATGGGGGGGGGGGCTGGGGGGGGGGGCAATATCTCACAACGGGTAAGGGCTAGTAGTTTTAGTCGACCAAATATCATAAAATTTCTGTCGACTAAAGATACAGTTAATTTTGCCGGCCCGTGATGGAGTCGTAAAGCCTGATTTTGAACTTTGTGGCATGCTGAAAACAGCCGATCTACAAGCTCAGAATGTGTTGCGCTGTGAAGTGTTGTGAGCTTGTAGATCCGCTGTTTTCAGAGCAATAACACCCAAGCGCAGCCAAACATAAAATTACTTGTCCTGGATCTCTTTTCCACTTGTCCCTCCCTAACATTTGAATCTAGTTTTTCATTTGTTGACGAAATTGTCATTACAGTTAGTCTTTCATTATTCATCATAGCTTAGTTTTTATTTCGGCATAGTTTTTGTCAGTGAAGAAAGGTAGTCGTCAAAATGTTTTTGTCGTAGTTTTAATCGACAGAATCAACACTATTTTAGATTGAATTGAATAACCTGTGGGGACCTGTTTATAATTCGTCACTGTATGTTTACGTCAGTGTTTATGCTGTGTTCAGTGTTTGGATTGTGTGTGTGTGTGTGTGTGTGTGTGTGTGTGTGTGTGTGTGTGTGTGTGTGTGTGTGTGTGTGTGTGTGTGTGTGTGTGTGTGTGTGTGTGTGTGTGTGTGTGTGTGTGCGTGCGTGCGTGTGCGCGCGCGCGCGCGCGTGTGTGTGCTGTTAAAACACGTAAAGGGAGGACATGGCGTTTCTCCTCACTTTTCAAGAGGCTGCTTTGGGGTTAAGAGTTGGGATTAGGGAGGTTCACGTTAAGGTTAGTGTAACGGTTCACATTAGGCATGAATAGAATGATGGGCTGAGGGTAGAGGTTAGGGAATGAATGTTCAGTGGAAATCAATCCAAAGTCCTATATATATATATATATATATATACACGAAAGTCCTCATAAGTACTTATGTGTGTTTATGTACGACATGTATACAGTTGTGTGTGTGTGTGTGTGTGTGTGTGTGTGTGTGTGTGTGTGTGTGTGTGTGTGTGTGTGTGTGTGTGTGTGTGTGTGTGTGTGTGTGTGTGTGTGTGTGTGTGTGATTATCTGTCAGCTGGTATTTATCTCAACCTAAATACTGTGATACATACTGCTGGCTGGAGCCACTCGCTCGATCAATCACCGGCGATACAGTGCCCGTGTGACGCCTGCTAGACTCCTGACCTTTCACCCTTAGCCCCTGACCCCTGTCCTGGACGGACCGGTGACCTGCAGAGCCTCAAACCCCGCATTCTGCATCTGCAGGACCTCAGTGGCCATGACGCTACGTCCCCCCCCCCCCCCCGTTACGTAAAGGATAAAACCAGCGCGCGAGGTGAAGCGCGTCCGCGGAATACTCAACGGAGCACTTATACATGCAACATCTGGTCTGGATCATTTCCCATGGCGACAGTAGAGGGGGGGAAATGTTGATATTGGTCCCTTGCATCTTTCCTCTTATCTGCGCTGCATGCCACAGACAGCAGGGAGGGGGCTGTAAAGCCTGTAATTGGCCTTTCCCCAGGGTACGGAGCCGGTCCCCAACAACCCAGACAGTCTCCCTGCTTCTCTGTGTCTCCACGTTTAGCCCCCACAGGGGTTAAGGGTGGTTTATGATTGAAAATATAGCCAATCTACAAGCTCACAATGCGCATCACACTGCAATGCATTGTGAGCTTGTATGTAGTTCGCCTATTTTCGGTTAAATCCAGCACGCATAAATGCCTGATCTGTGCTCGGGTCGCGCACCAGATTTTGTCAGAGATCGTAACAAAGGAGTGTGAACGACTGCGAGGCGCTGGCCGTGAGTCTGGGGGTGTCCGGCGTCTCGCTGATGACAGCCCCCCCGCTGTTTTACTCCCTCACATGTAGGGTTGACCCCAGCTGACCGCCTCCTCATCTGTCCCCCTCCCCCCCTCCCCCCCACACACACATAGTCATACTCAACCCAATTCACAACCTGCGGCTGTCTGACGAGGAGGAGGAGGTAGTAAACATGGCTCAGTCGGACCCCCCCGCCCCACCTCCCCTCACCTCGTCTCAACCCACTACGATGGGATCTTTTCCTGTCTCTCTCCCGCCTTCTTTTTTTTTACGTTCTCCCCTCCTATTTTCCTCCCATCCACCGTGTCCGCGAGGGTTCTTTATTCCCTGTGTTTGTCACGCCACGGTTCCAATACAATCAATAACATGCGCATGCCTATCCGCTGTCGCTGCGGTCCACATTCCACATGGCTGTATTGTGCACAATAACAAGAGCTCTATCAAAAGATGCAGCTCTGAGGGGAGGGAAAAAAACTCCACTGGGTTCATCTCATGACTTATTTACCTCTCGCGCTTCCTTCCTGTGTTTAGCTATCGGGGGGGATAACGGCGGAGAGGGGGAGAGCGGCGATGGAGTTCATTCCTCCCAGGAAAGGCCCAGGACTCGGTCCCACCTCACCCCCCCCACCCCCCCAGCACACGGGCCCTGGGCCGGCTGTGTTTACATTGGTATCGCAGGGCCACGGGTCTAATGTACCGTGTGTTTACCAGGCAGAGAGAGGTCCTGTTTACAGAGAGGGACCTTCTTAACGGAGGTGATGTACAGCCGGGCCAGAGGGCAACGCCGAAGCCATCTCACTTCCTGTTATCATTACCTCTCCCACTCTCCTGGCGGAGAGGATCGCCACGCGCCTGCTCTACGCCAACCCGTCCCTAATGGACCCCCGTCATCATTACCCCACACACTGCACCGTAAAGAGTAAAAAATCCACTCTAAAA
The DNA here is from genome assembly GCF_951216825.1 of Electrona antarctica. NCBI lineage: Eukaryota > Metazoa > Chordata > Actinopteri > Myctophiformes > Myctophidae > Electrona > Electrona antarctica. Next base: position 37,245,197 of record NC_136812.1, read on the forward strand.
TCCTGAAGATATAGTGTGCCAAATGTAACCGAATGGACCCGCTTGGTTTCATTCGTGCTCTCTCAGGGATACATTGATATTGAGGATTTTACTGTGTAGCACAAAAACAAATAGACCCTAAAACAAACACGACCCGATCTGATGAAGTCGTCTGCTATTAAATTGCTCGACAGCTCCTTGCCCCGCAGCTCGATTGTAATTTGCATGTGCTGCGTTTTAAACGTTCCGCTAAGCGAGAAAAGCCATCAAATCCATACTTTGGCCCACTGAACAGCAACTTAATAGGCCGAGTTAATAGCTCCATGGCCATGGAGCGGCACTCTGAATGTTAAGGCCGATATACAGTATGCTTGGGTTGTGCGCCGTGTCGCACACCTCATATAGCCGATCTACAAGCTCACAACGTGTCTCGCCGCAACACGTTGTGAGCTTGTAGATCGGCTATTTGAGATGCACGACGCCAGCACAGCCACTAAGCACAACAGGGCTTTATGATGGTCTCATACGGCCTTTTATGCTCTCTACGTTTTCTCGAAAAGATCTTGGTCTTATAGGTTTTCTTTCTTTTCTTTTAGCATGGCTCAGTGTTGAGTCAGAGCTTTGTTCACCACGTCAGTACATCTGTGGCACATTTTTTGTACCGGTCTCTATTGTTTACTGTGGCTCTTTTCACGGCCGAGTCAAAAAGCCTTCATGTCAGGAGGATTTTTTTATGTGGCCTGGGACTTTTTTTTTCTCCCCCCTCTCCCCACACGAGTGTGTGTGTGTGAGTGCTGCACTGCGCTGCGCTGTGCTGGGTTTTTAGCTGTACTGTTTTCACAAGCTTCGAGAGGAGGATTTCTCACACTCGGGCTCGAACGAAGTCGGCGATGAAAACGCTCGACCTTCCCTCGGCGAAGAAAATTAAAAGGCCAACGCCCATCGGGGCTGTCTTCACTTACAAAACACACTTTTTGGCAGTGAATTTGACAACACACGCTGGACACAGTCGGAAAGGGTGTACTGTAGTGTAGATGATACTGAGCCCCGGCCCACCTCCCTCACACAGCTCCGTCGCATAGCAGTGACGTCATGTTGCACACGGCGGTGTTGGTCCGGGTTCCAGGGCGGGGTGGGCTTATAGGCGGGGCAGGGCAGTGGGATCAGAGGGTCTCGCGGGGCTCCCGGTGACCAATGGAGTCTCCTCCTCTCTCCCGGGTGAATTGGGTCAGTGTGGTCTGCTGACTTGTCGTCCTGGCGTCGGACTCCATTTGAGCACGCTCCAGCAGGACACCACAGGCCCGGGGAAAATCCCCCCACAATGCCCCACATTCACCCCTGGATTGTAACAAGGAAGGCCCTGGAAAAAGCCAAGCGTTAGAGTGAGGGCGGAGGGGGGAGCGTGGATCATGGCAGAGGGGACTTAACAGTGTCCCAGTGTCCCGGACAGAGAAGGCTATCACCCTCACCGGACCACCGAAGCACTCCATTAGTGGTGACTCGTCACCCCCTGCCAAGGGCCTCCATTCCCCTCACTGTACTGTCGGTCATGGCAATGTACACTAGTATACACTTTATATCAATACTGTGATATGAGACTAGATATGGTCTGGGATTTTGGATATCAAAATTGTGATATGGCATAAGTGTTTTTAATCAAGGCCTCTATTTTATAGTTTGGAAAATTTGCGAAAATAGCTCATCTATCAGCTCAGTCACAACGTGCCACACTTGTAGATCTGCTATATTTGCGATATCAAGGTATTTGGTAAACAAATATCATGTTAGATTTGTGTCCATATCACACGCCCTACAGTATGTCAGAGTCAGAATCACCACACCAACATCGCCACACCAACATCGCCACGCCAAAACATCACCACTCTGTCGGTGGTGATGTTTTGTCAGAATGTTCGGCAGACGTGATTGTCGAGGAGACCACAATATACTGTGCCCTCAATATTTATTAAACAAGGAACTCTACAAGCCGTGGGCCCCACTCGGCCCACGGCCGTGGGACTCCTTCAAGGGCTTCCAGGCCCTGTTCTGTTCTGTTCTCCTGCGGCGTGCGCGCTTTGTGCGGTGGCGAGCATGATACTTCCACTGTGTTCAATCAGGTCACTAAGTGTGTCTGGGCTTCCTGTGGGTTCGCACACAAGGCCCTCTGTTCCCCCACGTTGAAAAGCTACACCTCGGGACAGATTAGTTATCAGGTCATTTGTCACCACCTGCGGAGCACACAGGGGGGTGTGTGTGGGGGGGGGGGGTCGGTCACAGGCCGTAGGACACGTAGAGATGTATGTGGGTTATTGTGTTATCTGTGTCTGTAGGCAGAGGGACATTCCAAGACCTTTGTGCAGCTGTGTCTTTCTCCGAGCATTAAAGGATGCTTTATACGTCTTACACATCAGACGTGTTTATTTCATGGGATTAGATCACATTCATTTAAAATGAGGTAGATTTTTTCACCACCAATAAAAGTGCCAACCTGTATGAATGTGTCCTCGCCGAATTAATAGTTTGATGTGAAATATATGTGTTGTTTATTCATCAGCCTTCCGGTGTGTAAGGACATTTAGTTGTACACCGGCAGGACGCACCAAAAAGTAGCCCATCTTCAAAATCATCAACGTGTCATGGTGTGAGCTTGTAAATCGTCTAGTTCCGGTGTGCGAATAATGGAGGGGCCCTTGAGGGAGGCCAAAAGTTGTCATTGTGATTGAACAGGGTAGTAAGTATGTGATCATTAACTAATCTTAACCCCCTGGAGATCTAACCCCTGTGGACCCATGCGTTAGGGACTGGATCGACAGGCCCACTATGCATGCTACAGAGCTAACCCCTGTGGACCCATGCGTTAGGGACTGGATCTAACCCCTGTGGACCCATGCGTTAGGGACTGGATCTAACCCCTGTGGACCCATGCGTTAGGGACTGGATCTAACCCCTGTGGACCCATGCGTTAGGGACTGGATCTAACCCCTGTGGACCCATGCGTTAGGGACTGGATCTAACCCCTGTGGACCCATGCGTTAGGGACTGGATCTAACCCCTGTGGACCCATGCGTTAGGGACTGGATCTAACCCCTGTGGACCCATGCGTTAGGGACTGGATCTAACCCCTGTGGACCCATGCGTTAGGGACTGGATCTAACCCCTGTGGACCCATGCGTTAGGGACTGGATCTAACCCCTGTGGACCCATGCGTTAGGGACTGGATCTAACCCCTGTGGACCCATGCGTTAGGGACTGGATCTAACCCCTGTGGACCCATGCGTTAGGGACTGGATCTAACCCCTGTGGACCCATGCGTTAGGGACTGGATCTAACCCCTGTGGACCCATGCGTTAGGGACTGGATCTAACCCATGTGGACCCATGCGTTAGGGACTGGATCCTGACAGGCCCGCTATGTGCATGCTACAGTAGCTAGCGCCGGTGATGAATGCCAAGCCTAGTGCACGGAGCCTTTGAAATCACATCGGACCAATCGGTATGCTATTTTTCAACATACTTTTGAGTACATACACAATAGTATGTTTATTCCGTGCTAATCAGACCACAGGGAATGTCAGGAAAGTGACCCGTCTTTTGGCAACGCAGAGGTACTAAACATAATGTGTTTCATGTCTAGCAGTCAATCGTTGTATGCTGAACAATTCAACAAATAACTTAATTCTAGATGTGTTTGATAGAAGAGTAATTGACGTTAAGCCACATGTTTTGTCACTGCATGCCAATATATTTTCTGAATTTAGTATGCTTTCCCCATACTATTGAGCTCAGCTTTCAGACATACTAAAGTCTCGCATACTAATTTAGAATATTAGTAAATAGTATTAATACATTTCCCGGTCTACCTGTAGGCAGACTGATGCCCCCTACTGCCCTAAGACAAAGATGAATAGGATACAGGGGATGTGGGTGCGGTGGGGGTTAGGCAGGCTCCCCTCAGGTCGGTGTGCAAAGTGGGACAAGGACCCCTCTCTGTAGCCCTCTGTAATTATACCCAACTGAACCCCCCCCTCATCATGCCCACCCTTCTTCAGCCCCAGGGTCTTGACCAATCACCGACGTGGAACGGGGGCTCACCGGTCACCGCGGTAACAAAGCGGGTCATTCTGGGTCAATCAAAGACAGAATCCCACCACCCTCGGCTCTGTCATTAATTACCCAGGGTTCCCCAGGGCGCTGCTCCGCTTGTATCTGATCTAGCGAGGCGGGCCGGACCCCCGAGTGCTGTGTGTGTGATCAGGTGGAGGGCCTGAGTGTTCATTTAACTCTGAGAATGTACAAGCGGAACCAAATGGACCCGTATACACTCTCAGAGTTTCAGACATCGACCCCACTTTGATAACCACTGTGATAGCGTATCTGTAACGGGGTCATCAGGGTGACCTTCGCCAGCCAGGTGAGCGCAACCACCTCCGACCGCGTTTAGGAAGCACCGTGTCAAATGGACATGTCACATTACACATAATAAGAGGATTCTGTGACCCGCATGCGACTCAAAGGGGACCTTTTGGCCCCAACTGAGGGCTTTTGTTTGACTGGATGTTAGGAGGGACCATCGGAGCGGAGCGCCGTACGAGCACTCTGTCAGCATCGTTGGAAGTCTGGGAGATCCAGCTGGCACGCAGAGGGCAGCGTGTTTGATTTGGGCCGACCACAGCGTCCACAGAGCAGTCCTGTCTAACTTTATATGTTTATATGTTTTGACAACATTAGCTGTATCTGGTTTTCTGCTCAGCCTTTAAACTGGATCTGCTATTTGCATTTGTTACGAAACATGTAGACAAAGAGGAAGGGGGGGAGGGGGGACATGGAGCCTTCTTCTTCTTCTTCTTCTTCTTCTTCTTCTTCTCTTTTGTTGTCTTGTTTGGGAAGGTTGGCTTGTGTTATTTTTGGGGGATTGACATGCATGAGCCAGAAATGAAACTCATCTGGGGATGGATTTTCAGGAGGTGCACCCCCCAACCCCCCTCGAACCTCACCTCACCATGATTGACAGCGGGACATAGACAGAGGGGGAGGTGCCCCGGGCTCTCTGCTGGGGTCTGGAAGTGCTTAAAACTGCTCCTATATCGCTCTCTGCCCTTTTCCATCTATCTGATTATTTTCCACCCTTTGTTTCCAGCCTCTACCCGTTTCTCTCCAATTCTTCCTCCGTCTTGCCTCTCTCGTTCCTTCCTTGCCTCTCCCTCCCTCCCGTCTCTCTGCCTTGTACTGTAGATTGGTGTCATCATGTGTCGATTTGTCGGTATGTGTCTCATTATGTGTCTCTATCTGCACTGGGAGGATGGTTCTGCTACAGCAGTGTGAACGAGCAGCGTATAACCACATGCTGGAACATCCTGCGTCGCTCTGCCTTTACTCTCTGCGAGGGGAGCCACTTCAAATGGAACCGACGTGGCCCTCAGCGATGCATATCTATCAATGAGCTGTTTGCAAATGGATCCGTTGGTGGGGAGGGGGAGAAAGCCTCAGAACGACTGCCAAAGCGCTGGACATGTTTAAGGCTATTAAGACAAATAGAGACCAATCGCCACCACTTGTTGCACAGACAAAGTGTTACAAAATGGGCTCCTTCTTCTCTTCTTATTTGTCTTGTTTCCATCGCCAATAAATGACATGAACTATGAATAGACTTCTCCCACAGGACTAGAACAAGGGTGTGCTAGGGTATAAAGGTATTATGAAATGTTTTGGTTAAAATTTAAATAAATAATGTGTTATAGCTTGCAATTCTGATAATAATCATTGATGTACATTGTTCAGAAACAAGGGTCCCATCTTTAGTAAACAGATGTTCAAGTGGGATACCAATTTCATCCAGTCAGGATAGAGAACCATGTGTGTCCCAGTTCCAGTATTGTCTACTCTTTTTTTGTTTTTTAATCACGTCCAATTTCTAAATATTTTCTGTATACCAGACTGGGAGAACAACAGGCAACGGAATATATAGCTATTTAACACTTATTTGAACAAAAACGTATCGCTTACACCACCATAAGCTTCAGCATTTAGGCGGTAGGGTTTAATGCCGACGGCATACTCCCATTCTCAAATCGTTTGTGTTTCCTGCCACAAAGGATATGACTTTAAGCCGAAACAACGCTTTTTTCCTTGGGCCCGAAACCGGCTTTGTTTGAACTAAGTCGAAACACTGGACTTTGCGTAACATGCGAGGAAAACCTCACTAATTCTTGTGTTTTCCCCCCTGTCTTTCCATGCTTTCATCTGGCATGAACTTGAATGGCCCCGACTCCCTCCTCCCATTGTTCTACGCTGTGGATACAGGGGGAGAGAGAGAGAGAGAGAGACACACACACACACACACACACACACACACACACACACACATATACACACACACACACACATGTGGGCCTGTTTGTCTCAGAGTGTTGTTTTCATGGAAATGGCAAAAGGAATGAAAGTAACCCAAAACGAGCACCGACGCCGAACCGCTCATTATGAGCTGGGGCTGGGGGTGGGCGGGGGGAGAGGTGTGGTGTGGGTGGGGGGTATTGCAGGGGTTGCTGGAGAGTAGCAGGACTGACGGGTGGCTCATACATACGTCTACCATATGCCTCCCCAACCTCAAGCATCCCCTCCCCCCAACTCCCTGTCTCTCTCTCCCCTCCCTGTCTTATGCCCCTCCATTCCTCTCTCTCTATATGAGGAGATATTTCAGATGCGGAGGACGCATCGCTTTCATGTCTGCACTTGAGATGTCTCCGTATCTCTAAACATCACATACTACAGGCCAGACGTCAGCCCGATTACTCTGCTCTGCTCTGCCCGCACCCCTCTTCTCGTTCACAGCGGGAGGGAGAGCGCCTATTGACAGGGACAAGGTTTATTAACAACATACACAGCATACGGTGCACTGATTTCTTTCTGATTGTGCTCCAGGGAGCATACATTCTGTGTGATTGTTTGCGATGAGCGCGCGTGTGTTCACTCTGGGTGGCTGGGTGTTTGGATTCGGGCTGTTTGGCTTTCAGCCCGCCTCTCACTTTTATTGGCACCGCGGCGGGAACGATGTCTTTGATTGTAATAGAGAAAATGCTGCGGTTAGTCAATTAATTGTCATTATTGCGTGAGGCACTCTGACACCAGAGGTCAGGAGTTGAAAGACACGACACATGAACAGAACAGTACAAACTTTTCTTTGCTTTAAATAACCACCCCTCCACATCCTGCCTAAAGCATAATACTACAGATGTTTAAACCCGCACGATCATACGTTTAATTCTGCAAGTTTGCACTCTAGTCCATTTGAAGTTTGGCTCCAGTCAAGAGTTCTGCGACCGCGTGTTCTTTGCTGTGTCTTTCTCGCGTCTTTGTACAGACTAGAGCGAACGTCAGTGAGGGGGGGGGGGGGGGGGGGGGGGTTGTTCGTCATGAAATCTGGAGATCTGACTCCAGATCTGAATCCAAACATCTTAAAAAAAATAGCTGATCTACAACCTAACACCGCCTCGCCTGAGTTACACCAGCATTCATTGTTGTTGTGAATCAGCTTTTACTAATAGATTGTTATTTTGTCAAATAAGAGTGCTTTGGTGAGACTACAAGTGGACGCTGAAGAAGTCAGACCCAGTGTTGTTATTGAGCTATTGGATGTGACCACAAATACAGCTGTTTAAACATAAATGTACAGTTTTGGAAGGAAAAGAAAATAGATATGGATGACAGTAATACCCAATGATCATTATGTAGGAAGAAATAGGCCTTGGGCACTCCTACTCTACCCTATACTTTGTTGACAGGTGTCCCCCAGGGCTCTGTACTAGCCTGTTAAATCTATTCACGGAAATCGCCGATCTACCAGCTACCGGCGTGTTGGGAGCTTGTAGATTGGCTATTTTCACTAAAGGTTCACCTATTTGGACATGCCCAGAAAAGGGAACCATGGGGTTCAAGTGGTTAAACTATGTGTTTGTAGAGTTGATTGCGATTGAGATGAGGACAAAAAAGTATTTGAACTCAAAGAGTAGCATTGATCTTAGAGATAAGCTCTGGAGATACTCACACCATCAGGTGAGTGAACAATACAGTATATTATGTTTTGATTGTCGTGGGTCTTCACACTGTTTGGACAAGAGGGACCTCCGTGACAGACTAATGTGTTTTTTAATGCATGCAGGCCTTGTTTAGAGGCTGGGGCCTCTGGCCTGCTTCTGAGGAACCCAGACAAGACAACACACTAGTCAGACACATACTAGACAGACAGACGTCAAGGCAGGGGCATCAGTGATGTGTTTACCATGTGTCCAGGAAGGCAGACAAGGAAGTGGAAGAGAGACATTTTCACGGTGTAGCAAAGGAAGTGAGAGAGGGGACGGAGGGTCTGAAGATTTATAGACATCAAGCTTTATTTACCAGAGAGGTCAGATAAACAGAAACATAAAGCTGTCGTCCCAAAGCTGGAATAAAAACCTGGGTTCTTGAAGGAACGTTACGGACAATATTCAAGTTGTGACGGCTAGTCAGCTAAAGCCATTTCAAATTCTCTTCTTTTTTTTTTGATTTGATGAAAGTTTGCCGTAACTGTCATCATATTATGATATGCTAGTGAAGGGGATACTGGCTGAAAAGTGGGGGTACACTAGTAAAGAATGTTTTTTTTGTTTATTTGTTTTTAGAACAACTTAATATAGCATTGTTATCCAAAACGGCAGTTCTAAAAAACTTTATGATTTGGTCATTATTACTAATCAAAGTTTGTTATGAGAAGGGTTGCCATGTAATGGTCCAACACGCCCGATTACATATGTGTCATGTAGAAAAATCATCTGTTGACCTCCAGAAACAATCCCTCAGATTAATTCTGCATCCCCAGAACGAATCCCAGAGAGTTCAAGACTCGTGTCCTGTCACATTTGGTGCCGTTTAAGAGAAAAATGACGTGGGCGGGCCTGTTAGACTGTGTGAGAAACTGCAAGGGATTGCTGCACTCGGTGACTGAGGAGGACACTTGACGTGTGAGGCCTGTGGAGGGGTGGGGTGGGGTGGGTGCTTGCCCCCGAGAATTCTGGGAAACGTTGGTGATCCATTAGACCCCGGGGAGACGAGGTAAAGCATGAAGGCAAGACAGGATGGAGTGAGATGGAAGAAATGATGAAAAGAGTTAAGGGAGTGGGTGCTGGAGGCAGGGCTATCTATGGCTTAGCCAGAGGTATTGAGATAGAAAGGACTGCATCATCTCCGTTCACTCCATTGGGGCAATAGTTTTACAGCATTGGCAGATCATATAAGCAAAGAATATTCATATAACATTCAATATTCAATCATTTATGGCCAAAACCAACTTTGCAGTTGATTTGGAGCTTGTTTCGGGAGAAGTAACAAGAACAAGATGAATGAAGAAGTAACACTTGGCATGGTGCAATGAATAGTTAGCTCAAGTTGTTGTTGAAGTGTCTGTCTGTCTGTCTGTCTGTCTGTCTGTCTGTCTGTCTGTCTGTCTGTCTGTCTGTCTGTCTGTCTGTCTGTCTGTGAGAAACATGAACCACATGACCTTTAGTGTTCCTAAACCCTCATTGAAGCAGCTCTTTCTATATCTCAGTGGCTCTGGGCGTAGTGATCCAGCACACCCCGCCCCCACATTCTATCTCAAACTCCAATCACACGTGCGAGGCTTTCCTCACCGGGGCCTTGTTCAATTAGCGTCCTGTTATTTTACTCGTGAGTTATCGTGTCGTCTTGACTTTATTGAAGATGAATGTCTTGATCTTACAAAGTTTATGGAGGCCATGGAGGAATTCCTATCATAGCAGGGTTTGGGGTGTGTGTGTGTGTGTGGGGGGGGGGGGGGGGTTCTCGGGGCGGCTTGGGTGGGACGGGATAGTGTCCTCAAAAGGCGAAAGTTGAGTGGGACAAGTAGTAGTAAATTGTAATGACAATACAGTTCACAATTTAGGCATTTAGGAGACACTCTTATCCAGAGCGACTTACAAATCAGTGAACCCCATGAACCCTAGTTGACAAACCACAGAGTAAATGGTCACACATGTAGAGTGCAAAGATAACGATGTAAAGCTTCAAAGAAGCTAGGACACTGGGTCAACATCAAACCTACCATCGTCTAAACAACATGATAACTAAATGAAATTCTTAACATTTCTGGTCAAGCAATTCAAATCTGAATAACAACACGTGAACAAGTCACTAACATAGATCTGCATAGTAAACTAGTATCTATCAAAAAGGTGACAGGAATGGCTACAAGGAGAGACCACAGTGGAGAGATATTTTGCAGTCTGCAATGCATGGGGAGTTTATTTCACAGTTTGGAAGAGTCTAGAACGTGTGTGGGATATGGGAATGCAGTGGCTCAGGAGCTAGAACGGCCTCTTGGGTCGAAGGTCGAAGTGTCCTTGAGCAAGACACCGAACCCCTATCTGCTTTATTGATGAGCATTCCTGTTTGGAAGGTCTGGCTCTTGATTGCCTTGTAGTACATCACCAGGTGAAGAGCAGGCGTGCTGTGCCTTGTAGTACATCACCAGGTGAAGAGCAGGTGTGCTGTGCCTTGTAGTACATCACCAGTTGAAGAGCAGGTGTGCTGTGCCTTGTAGTACATCACCAGGTGAAGAGCAGGTGTGCTGTGATTGCCTTGTAGTACATCACCAGTTGAAGAGCAGGTGTGCTGTGATTGCCTTGTAGTACATCACCAGTTGAAGAGCAGGCGTGCTGTGCCTTGTAGTACATCACAAGTTGAAGAGCAGGTATGCTGTGATTGCCTTGTAGTACATCACCAGTTGAAGAGCAGGCGTGCTGTGATTGCCTTGTAGTACATCACCAGTTGAAGAGCAGGCGTGCTGTGATTGCCTTGTAGTACATCACCAGTTGAAGAGCAGGTGTGCTGTGATTGCCTTGTAGTACATCACCAGTTGAAGAGCAGGTGTGCTGTGATTGCCTTGTAGTACATCACCAGCTGAAGAGCAGGCGTGCTGTGCCTTGTAGTACATCACCAGTTGAAGAGCAGGCGTGCTGTGCCTTGTAGTACATCAACAGTTGAAGAGCAGGCGTGCTGTGCCATTCTGGATAAAGAGCTGGGCAGACACTTTGGTGATAGTGGTGCGATGATGAAACAACAGAGGAACCGAGAGGGGAGAGGGAGGCTGGAGAGACTCGGGGAGAGGGTGGAAGAAGCAATAATTAGATTTACATGGTTGTACAAAGTTTATTTAATTTACACTCTACTCACACACAACTATTTAAATACAAATAATTATATAAATAATGTTGTAGTGGGAGTTAAGGGAGCTTGAATGTACAAGCTGTGTGAGTACAAGCTACACACACACACACACACACACACACACACACACACACACACACACACACACACACACACACACACACACACACACACACACAGACCTTGCATTAGTGCTTTGGCACGATCGTACTTAATTCCCGTGCCAATACTACTAATTAAATTGAGATTGAACTGAGAGGAAGGAAGGAAAGAGCTGGGTGACAAAGAGATAGAGATGGAGGGGTGGAGAGAGAGATAGAGAGGAGAGCGAGAGAGAGGAGAGAGAGAGAGAGAGACACACACAATAATAAAGGTACTAGTAATGTGTACTAGGCCTGTCATATTTATTACATAATCACCGTATTGTAATTATTTGGCATAATCACACATAGTTTTTCACAATTGTGCAGTACCATATACAGAGTTTTAATTGCCAACTAAAAATGTGCTGATGGTGAGCGCCCTAGTAACGCATATAGAGCTGTCACTCAGTGTGTTTTAGATGATCTGGGGGCGGGGCTCTGGGGGCGGGCTCTGGGGCCTCTGGGAATGTTTGTCCAGCACAGACTGTTGTTGTTTGTATTGTTCTGCTCTCAGCCTGCCTGGACACACACGCACGCACGCACACACACACACACGCACACAAACAAACAGCACGTGTATAGAAACCTACAGAAACTCACAAACGCATGCATTCACACAGAAAAACAACGCAACGGCACACACACACACACACACACACACGCACACGCACACGCACACGCACACACACACACACACACACACACAAAGAGAGAGATCAGCCATGCAGTCATCACCCTGTCTGTCTGTCTGTCTGTCTGTCACCCTGGACCACCACTGCATCCCCGGAGCGTGGGTCAGCATGTTTGTCTTTGGACTTTTGGCTCCAGTCGAGCCAGAGCTCCAATGACTGCTAAAAAGGCTTTGGCTGTGTCTGTGTGTGCGTGTGTGTGTGTGGCTGTGTGTGCGTTAACTTGTACGTGTGCGCGCTATGGATTGGTGTACTCACAGCTCTTAAAAGCCCCAATACCCTTGTGGCTGTGGTTTAAACCTGATGGGGTTTTGGATAAAACTGTGTGTGTGAGTGAGCTGGCAGGACAGTCGGTGTGTCTGTGCACTCTCACTGGTCGTGTTCTCTCCTAACCGTTTGCACCCCCCAAAACACAAGTCTACCCTGTGTGTGTGTGTGTGTGTGTGTGTGTGTGTGTGTGTGTGTGTGTGTGTGTGTGTGTGTATGTGTGTGTGTGTGTGTGTGTGTGCGTGTCAGTAGCACAGGGTTCAACAGTGTGTTGCTGAGGGTGTTCAGTGCGTTCAGTTCAATGTGGACCGTGTCAACGGTGGGACGCCATGCAGTGACACAGGAGTGCTGTGTGTGCAGATTCTGTAGAATGTGCCTCTCTCTCTCTCTCTCTCTCTCTCTCTCTCTCTCTCTCTCTCTCTCTCTCTCTCTCTCTCTCTCTCTCTCTCTCTCTCTCTCTCTCTCTCTCTCTCTCTCTCTCTCTCTCTGCTCTTAGGTTACTCTTTGATTACTCTCAGAAAGAGCTTTCTTTCCACGCCTGACGCCCCAAAAAGGCACAGAGCAATCGTTTAAATTTTGCAATTAGCGTACATTGGGTGGCATTTATTTTGGAAGGTACCCACTACAGCATGCACGCACATGCACGCACACACACGCACGCACGCACACGCGCACGCACGCACACACACACACACACACACACACACACACACACACACGCAACCATCATTTGTGGTTTGTATTTCGTAACTCAGCTTTTTTTCTTTTCTTTTGTTTGAGCCACAGGCTTCCAGTAAAACAAATAGGATGAATAAGTAGAAGAGTATGTGCTTGTATTGTGACTTCCTGATTGCAGCTTTTATTTCAGTGCATGTGTGTGTGCGCGCGTACGTATAAACACACACACGGCCTCTTCCTCTGCCTGTTAACCCATTCCAACTGGGAAGTGTCATTTTAACTTTGGCTATTTAAAAATAGCAGGCATGCATTTTACAAGACCGCCACTCTGTGCCGCGCTGCTAGCTTGTAGCCTTGTACATCTGCTATTTTTGAACATTTTTGAAAAATATGTTTTCAAATAATATTAAAAAATAAATAAACAAACGCTTGAGAACTACTGATTTAGAAGGCATTTGTAGAATCGGCCTCCGCTCTTAACAGGTTCAACTACAATGTCTTCCTGTCTGTCAGTAAATATAAATATGACGTGATAATGTGATAATGGCTCTGTGAATAACGTCACAGCTAGCCGTGTCCTCTCGGGACGCTCACACACCCAGGTGATAACATCACTATCTGTAGTCTCTCTCTCTCTCTCTCTCTCTCTCTCTCTCTCTCTCTCTCTCTCTCTCTCTCTCTCTCTCTCTCTTGGCCCTCGGTCCCATACCCCCCTCTGTTCCTGTCTCTCTTCTATGTTCCTCACTCCCTCTCAGGCTATTTGTTCACATTGGTCCAGATCTAACATTCTTGGCCTATCCAGATTTGAATCAGATTGGTCCGTTCCAATCAGATTGGTCAGTCAAATTCCTGTGTGGACAGTCAGTCCTATAAAGTAATGTAGTAGTGTAAAGTAACTAAGTACATGTATTTCCAGTTTTCAGTACTTTTACTTTACTTTTCTGTACTTTTTATTATGCCACTACACTTTTGAATAGTATTGAAAAACATACATTAACCACTATACTTTGAGCTTGTAGATCTGCTATTTTCTTCTTTTTTAATGTTTTTTTTGTGGCTTTCACCTTTATTATTATTATTTTATTATTTTTGTAGTGGGATAGATATAAAGTGGGCTGACATAGGAAATGGGGAGAGAGATGGGGGGGGATGACATGCAGTAAAGGCCGTCGGGATCGGGAGTCAAACCTGCGGCACACTGCCAGACTGGATTCGCAGTCAAGGTGCCTATACCGCTGAGCCACGGCCCAGGCCAGATCTGCTATTTTCAAAAGATGACGAACTTAGGAAATAATGAGTACTTTTACTTTAGGCACTTTCAGTATATTTTGATGGCAATGCTTTTGTACTCTTACTCATGTACATTTGAACACCAGACTTTTGCTTCTACATTGTGGTATTGATACTTTTACTTTTAAGAAAATGTCAGTACTTCTTCCACCACTGGATTTGACAAACAAATCAGGATTTGCCTGCAGTCCGACCAAAGCCTTACTCCCTGCCCTCATTCCGTCTCTGTCTTTATGAGAGTCATGTTTCTGTTCCTGGAGTGTCGAGCAAACCTTTTCAAATGCCACAGTACAGAGAGAGTTGGTCGCTTTCCATCCGTCAGCTGATGCGGGTAAACATCCTGAAGGTATAGACTCAAACGCACGTCACATATAAAAATGATCACTCTTAGCTTTTAGGGGAGGTTCACTGCCGTTCAGCGTTTATGGGGTAATACATCATAATTCAAATAAAACCGCTTGCCTGTCTCTGTTCATCTCCGTCACTCTCTCTTTTTCTCTTACTCTTACACAATTCTTCTTCGTAGAGGAGAGGTGCACACGTTCTTTTCAGCAATGACCCAGACGTATTTATCCATGCGTGTCAATGTGTCATGACCCAACCCAACGCAGTATTGTTCACCGTAATTAACTGAAATTAAAAATAATTCCTAGATATAATGTTCTTTTCGAGGCTACAGCCAGGGAGCGCAGTGAAGAAATCGGGTACTCATCAATATGCTGTAATGGAGGAATTAGAGGTGCTTCATCAGTGGCATATATTGAAGGACTTTGATTGATTGAATACTTTCACAGATTGCAAAATTGTACAGAGGTACGAATATACAATAATGCTAAAAGGATAACACTAAACAGTCCTATAAAAAGGTTTGTTTCCTTTGTTGTCCTGTGTATCCATTCCATGGATACTATAGACAGAGGTACTCTTTAATGGGACACAGTGGAGGAAACAGGTACACCAGAAACGGGGAAAATAAAAACATGCGGAATGCGGAATTTATTGGCAAAAGGCCTCAGCCTTTTTCCAGTTAACTCCGTATAAACAAGCAGCATGTTTTGACCCGAAACAAGGTCAGACAAACAAATGTTTTTGGAAAGTTTTTCAAGGCACACCAAAGCCTGCTAAACATGTACTGCATAGCACATACTATACTAGTAAACAACATATAGTTATCAATACATTGAAATTACTCAATGCATTATGATTAAAAGTTGACGAATAACTACATTTGTGCTGTTCACTATTCCACAACCAAATCGATACGCCCCGTGTCCCAAGTTTGGAATGTGACCCACAGTTTGTGCACCACAGATGGAGGATGATAGGCAAAATGTTCTCCCCTGCCGTCCCTATTCTGTCCATGTCGGTATAGGTGAAACGTTTTCCAAGGAACTAGTGGAGGAGCTTAGGGAGAGATAAGGGTGATTTCGCGCTAATTTGTCTAAAAGTGTCACATTTTGCACATAGCCCACGGCATTCTCTAATGATTTAGCTAGGGCGCCCTAGCTGGCGACCTTCAGGGTCGCCACAGTGGCCAAATCCATATGACCACCATTAACAACCTATATAAGGCAACATTTTCTCAATTGCATTATGCTTTAAGTAGCATGTGACATGTCGAACCAGGCAGTTTTCATGATTCTGAATGCATTCCAAGCATTAGTTTTGCACGAAAAACTCTCCTTGGGCTAAATTCGGCCATAGCCACTTGGACAAATGTGCCCAAATGTGATGACCTAATCACATTTGTGATGCAGTTTTTAGCCCAAGGAGTGTTTCTTCGTGCAAAACTAATGCTTGGAATGGATTTAGAATCATGAAAACACCCTAGTTTGACATGTCACATGCTACAGCACAATGCAATTTAGAAAATGTTGCCTTATATAGATTGTTAATGGTGGCCATAAGGATTTGGCCGCTGTGGCGATGGATTGCATTTTTCTCGGCTCGGGCGCACTAGCTAAATCATTAGAGCATGTCCTGGGCTACATCCAAAATGTGGCGCTTTTAGACGAATTATTGCGAAATATCCCTAAGCTCCTCCACTAAACTATAACATGGATAAGACAATTGCTGTCGCACAATTAAATGGTGCCAGACCAACGTGGTCTCTCCTCAACTCTCTCTCCTCTGGTCCGTCTGCCGTTTTCCTTTCAGCATGATGTATCATGGTGTACAGCATAGTGACCATCGGTTGTGAACTACGTACCTGTCACGATGCTGTGTGGATTCGCTTACTTACTTACTTAGGCCCGTCGCTCCCAGTGGAGCACAGGCCATCTACGACTCTTCTCCATCCAACACGGTTTTGGGCTATCCTTTCTGCCTCCCGCCAGCTGATTCCCTGTCTCTTCAGCTCCGCCTCAGTGTCCCGCCTCCTGGTGTTTTTGGGTCTCCCTCTCTTCCGCTTCCCCTGGGGATTCCACGCCAGGGCCTGGCGAGTGCTGCTGGTTGTTGGTTTCCTCAGTGTGTGTCCTATCCAACCCCACTTTCGTCTCAGGATCTGCTTCTCTACCGGTTCCTGCCTTCCTCTCAGCCACAGTTCCTCATTCCTGATTTTGTTCGGCCACCTGATCCTAAAGATGCGTCTCAGACTGTTGTTTATAAAGGTCTGTATCTTCTGTAATGTTCTTTTCGTCATTCTCCACGTCTCTGAACCGTAGAGAAGGACGGATTTTACATTTGAATTAAAGAGTGTGGATTCGCTTAGTCATTTACACATATCCCTAATTATTATTATAAATATATAATGCTGACTAAGTGGATTCGCTTAGTCAGCATTATATATTTATAATAATAATTAGGGATATGTGTAAATGTGGCCCATAACCGATTAATTGCGCAAGTTTCCAAGTTTCTTACACCACCTACAGTGATTCTGGCTGCTGATGCACATTTTAAAAACAGACACAAAAAAAACTATTTGCTTTTATTTGTACCACATTTAGACCCTTTTTGATAGCTTCTCATCATCACAAAATGCTAATATTGTCATCTGTTTGATACCAACATTGCAATTTAAGGCAGATATCGGCCCATACTGATATCTGGCCTATCTATATGGCCGATACTGACTGAATTCTCACTATAGTGGGTGTTTTCTCTCGCACAGCAAGATGCTATGTTATTCCTCTTCACCGGTAACTCATTTTAAGGTCAGCTGGCTGATGTGGGTTCACGCAGGTGTGCGTATGTGTCGGCTTCAGACAGACAGACAGACAGACAGACAGACAGACAGACAGACAGACAGACAGACAGACAGACAGACAGACAGACAGACAGGCTGTTTCCTGTGTCCCTGTAATGACCACAGTAAATGTTTGTGGAAGAGCAGCCTCATGTGGAGGTGTGTTTGTCACTGTCTATGATAGAGATGCAGTGCAGAGTAAACAGATGCCGACTAGACATTTACACAAGATTATGATGTGTACTGTGTGTTTACTGTACACACACACACACACACACACACACACACACACACACACACACACACACACACACACACACACACACACACACACACACACACACACACACACACACACACACACACACACAAACTTAAATACATGCTCCTCCCTCGCATAAGGCTTAGCACCCCTTTCCTTGAAACAGATGTGCACATGTGTGGGGCCTCTTTTTCTGTCACCCTAACACACACACACACACACACACACACACACACACACACACGTAAACACACAGTTACCTCTGTGACCTCTGTATTAATGCTAGGGAGAGACACTGCATTTTAGGTCTCGTCCAAGTGTCAGACCAACTCCATGGCACGCACGCACGCATGCACGCACGCACACATGCACGCACGCACGCACGCACACACCACCCTTGCAGGACAGACAGCGTTGCAGCTGTATCGCAGAGTAATGACTCACTCCATGTAAGACAGGTTCACCGATCGCTTCCAAGTTGTTGCACAACACGGCCCCACCCAGCTCCGGCCACTACGGCGTGCTCTGACAGGATGCTGCTGGGGACGCACTCCAAATCCTCAGTGCCCATTTAACTGTGAGCGTGCACACATGGAACTCTCAGCCTTAAGGTTCACGAAGGTGGCTTTTTGCACTCTACTCTAGAGTGACACCACTGCGCTCAACGCAGAACAACTAAACGTGCTAATAACTTACAAAATATCTGTCAGTATGCTGGATCCCTCTCTGTCTCATGAAATCACCTGGTCTGAGATGGAAGGATGGATGGATGGTGAAGGGAGGCTGCACTGGGAAGGCAGGGACATTGTGATGCAACAGTGCCCCCCACTGGTCCTTCTCGGACAGTGGGAGCCGAAGTTTTGACTTGCCACTTTGCACCAGCTCTTATTTTGAAATTGGTCTCCCTCTCTCTCCCCTCCCTCTTTAGTCGGTTACACTCATTCACTCCCTCCTCCCCTGCCCTCCCTGAGCCCCCCACCCCATGTGGCCCTCCTCTCCGACCCCCCACCCCTGTGGCCCTCCTCTTCCACCCCACCCCCCGCCTCACATAAGCCCCCGTCTCAGACCCCCCCAACACCCCCTGTAGCCGTCCTCTGCGACCCCCAGCCCCTGCACCCCCCCTCCTCGACCCCCCGCCCCGCGTAGCCGTCCTCTCCGACCCCCTGTAGAAAACCACCCCGCCGTGCCCCCCTCTCTGACTCCCCCCATTCGCTGTACCCCCCCCCCCCCCCCCCCTCCATTTGAGAGACACAAGAAACTGGAATCAGATGGGGCCGCATTAACCCTTCACACTACGTGTGTCTCCTCTGTAAAAAATAAAAACGTGTGTGTGTGTGTGTGTGTGTGTGTGTGTGTGTGTGTGTGTGTGTGTGTGTGTGTGTGTGTGTGTGTGTGTGTGTGTGTGTGTGTGTGTGTGTGTGTGTGTGTGACCGCGATGAAAAATGAAAGTGAGCGAGCGCGGGGGACATTGAGACCACTTGTTTCGCTGGGAAGCCGTGTGGGCAAACCGTGGTGTTTGTGCAGAGTTTTGCCTCTGCTGCTCTGAATGTTTACCTCCGGATGTTTGGAACCTCCTCGGTCTATTAGCAGTGGCTGTAATGTACTGTCCCTGTCAGTATTAGTGTCTGTGTGCGTCTGCTCATTGAGGGAGCATGATTCAGTCTTCTCCCAGTGTGAGAAAAGTGCGGGAGACTTCAATTATTTAATTATTTCTTACTTAAAAAACAAACAGAAAAAACATTGCCCCGGGGTTTGTGGCTGAACAGCGCAACTCTCATCTGGTGAGTTACGCCATAATCTGTTGCAGCCGATGTGGCGAGGAAAAACAGCCCCGGCTAATTCCCCCCGCGTCTCCAAATACTCTCCGTTGTACTACTTCAGGACACATGTTCACATTGAAGCCTACGTGTGCACATTTGTGTTCCAGTTTCTCTGAATTCTCTCCCAACTGACAACATACCGAAAGGAAGCGTAACTTGTTTTTGTTTTTTCATGAGCGTTCTGTGTGTGTGTGTGTGTGTGTGTGTGTGTGTGTGTGTGTGTGTGTGTGTGTGTGTGTGTGTGTGTGTGTGTGTGTGTGTGTGTGTGTGTGAGACGCAGCGGCAGGGTGTCTTGTCGTGTGCCCTGGTGGTGACCAACAGACGTCGAGCCACAGTGACCGGCATGTGGCTGACTGGCGGTGACAGCGAGGCGAGTGTGTGTGTGTGTGTGTGTGTGTGTCCTCGCTGAGTGTTTGTGTGTGCTGTTTGCGTCTGTGTTTGGATCCCTGTGTGTATAAACAGTCTCCTACAAATTACAGAGCACTCAGTCCAGCGTCACATCAAACTGACAGAAGCAGAGAGAAAGAGAGAGACCGACCACTCACTGTCACCAGAGAGAGACACACGGGAAAATAAAGATAAAAATCATTGACCGGAAAAGCCAGAAGGGAAGGAAAGAATATCTCAGCCAGTAGTGAAGAGAGACTATGTGAGAATTGGAGGAGGAATCTAAAAACTGAAATGCTGAACGTCTGATATCATAAGCGAGAAGAGGTTGAGAAAGACTTGGCCAAGTGCAGTCGTGCATCGACAGTGACGCACATGTCCATTTCCCCTCCGCTGAGCTGGTCTGCAGCTGGGCTGGGTGTCCCCGAGACGGGGCGTCCTCGGTGTCCGAGTCCCAGCGGCCCAGTGAGGCGGTCCAGACCCGGACCGGCCAGCCAGCCAGCTGGGTCCAGTAAGCCAGAGAGATGTATGCATGTTTGGAAAAGAGTAGGCCTCATTTAAAGGGGAAGATTTATGACTCTGCGTTTCTATAAACATGGCAGGCATCGGGCTGATGGAGTCGGAGCAGGGTTCACCTTACCTTTAAGAGCTTTTCAGTCCACGGCTCCATCTATCAATCAGTCTGTCGTCTCTCTCTTATCAAGTGTTCTTATCTTTGGTATTTTCACTCTATCCATCCTTGTATGGATACAAGGATGGATAGAGCTCCGCTCGTTTTTGTTTACCTTTTTTTTTTAAAATGATGTGCATGTTTTTGCGTATAAAATCAAACGGCGGAGAGAGGCGACATTCAAACAAACGCCATTTGGACACTGTAATCGTAAACGATGCACCCTGTCGTGTCTTAACGTGAACCACGCCAGATACAAATTGGATCCTCAGAAAGGCTAATAGGAGGGAGAGAGGAGGTTTGTTTAATCGAGCAGCGTCGTTGGCATGCCACCAGAGTGCCTGCATCGGCGCGTCCCTGTCATTCAAACTCACCCCTCCATGACTGCAGACGCACAGACGTTTGCCGCCTTCCGCATGTCCTGTAATCACGAACGAGGTTTTTTTAGTCATGCAAATCCCTGTGTGTTGTCTTTGCCTGTTCCACCACGCTGCGTTTTGTTTAGCATGCAGCTCACATAGATGTTAATGACCTTGAAGGAGTCAGACACACAGATAAATAATTATGCAGATTTGGAAACGGATACAGAAACAGATTTGTCAGTTTGACCCAGCCGGTGTATTTCAACATTTTAAGTAAACACTGGAGAAAGACATGGGGAGGTAGAGAGTACGGGGTCGACATGACACTGCATAGATCATCAGATAAATCTGCACAGGGTCATTATGAGCCATTATGAGCCTTCTCCAACAAACCTCCAAAGTATGTACATAATTTAACACTAAGCGATTCTTTTTTTTTTTAACACTATTTTTCCACCAACAATACACCCCTCTCTCTCTCTCTCTCTCTCTCTCTCTCTCTCTCTCTCTCTCTCTGTCTCTCTCTCTCTCTCTCTCTCTCTCTCCATACAATAAAAAATAGAACAGGGTACTTACTTATTGTCACTTGAAAATACTTTAGTCCAGTTTAAAGGGCTACATTTATGCAGAGGCTGCAGTTACGATACCCCGAGCTCATCCATCATGTGAGATAAATTATTGTTCTTGATATAGTGCATAAACCCGACCCCACACACACATTTCTTGTTTATCTTCTAAGTGTATTCTTTCTAAAGGTAAACACAGACACAGTCCTGTATGCCACCGTGCAACACCTCTATATCTCTACGCACTTAACCCAGGAGGAAACGGGAGAGCGTCTGTATCACCTTAGATTTTAGCGTTGGCTATTAAAAAAGATCAGATATACAAGCTTCCAGTGCGGCACAAAGTGCATAAGATATTTTTGAACATTTTTTGAAAGATCTTGAATGTGAGAACGACCGATTTAGAAGGCATTTGTAGAATCTGCTAGACTGGGTTATTCAGCTAGTAAAATTATCTATTGACAGATAACCGACAGACAGAAAGAGGCTGATTGATGGAGTGGTATAGAGAGACTGAATATGGTTGCTGGCTACAGTGCATTGTGTGTGTGAATATGATCCTGTGTGTGTGGTGTGGACAGTTGAGCCGTGCGTTTTTAGAGCTCTGTTTCTGCTCATCCTTCTCAGAGAGCGAAATGAGACGTCCACACCTTTCACACAACCACAGAGTAATGGCAGTAAAATGAGGGCCAGAGATAAACCGTTTTTTTCCCTTCCGAGAGGTTTCCGGCCCGGACTCTCCACTCAAATTTCCGTCTTTTCAGTAAACAGTGATATTCCGGTGGAATCTATTCTAGGATTTGTCGGCGTCATCCTCCCAGGTTTACACTGAGCATGTGTGTCTGGATACTGTACATGTGTGAGCACTGCAGTGAGCACAGTCTCTGATAAGACTCAACTCAGAGCTTAAAGTTATTTATTGTCACATCCTGCACATGCAACCAGAACCAACTCCTCCATTTGGACTGCCTACCCAGGTTCCACAAAGTTTAGAACTCAATCGAAATTGATTGTGTGGAAAAATCGGGACACGTCGGCAGCATAATTGCGATGTCAAATAACGGCTGATATATCGGCCAAAATCGTCCTGCTCTGTACAAAACATGGCAGGTAGCAGCTAAGCAGGCAGTGTAGTTCTTGTACTTGGATCTCCTCTAGTCTACAGTGTGTGTGTTTGGGTCTTTGGAAATGGAGATGTTTTCTCTTGGTTGTGTTGTTGTTTACATGCTCAAAAAGCTGGCCTCAGCTGCCTGTGGGAGAGCGTGGCTGCTAATGATTATCTTTAATCTTTTCCCCCCAAACTCCAAACTCTTCCACTGCAAATCAACGAAGAAGCGCGTTTGCTGTACATCATTTACCCTCACCTCAGGATTTATGCCTCTTGTGTTTTAGAGGCCCGCTCGCCATCCCTGCCAGATTAACGTGTTGTTATTTGTGAATGCAAATTGTATGCGATTATGTGTTTGCAAATCAGGCACATGTGTGCGCACACTTCCAAGGGCATGCAAATTAGTTTATTATCGTGGTTGCTATGGTATCGGTCGGCAGACCATGTGACATGGGATGGCTATTCCCGGCCGGGGGCCTTCACTCCTTGACCACAACAACAACCCACCTGTGACCATGCTTTGTTCCTACTCCTGCAACGCCCCCACCCAGCACCTCCTCTGCTTGCACACACACATGCATGCATGCACGCACACACATACACACGCACGCACAGTCACACACACACACATGCACATACTACTGATTTCATGAATGGCAACATGTTTACAGGTTTGTCTGCCAATCTTTTACCGTAAAGCCGAAAATAGCAAATGTAGAAGCTCTGAGCTTCTAGATGAGCTGGACCAGGAAAATGGTCCGCACATTGTATATACCTCAAATTATACTATACTTAAGTAGGTATAGTAATACAAGTACACATCACGTGCGTGCATGCGCGCACACACACACACACACACGCACACACCCTCCCTTGTGCCCCAGGACCCAGAAAGCAGTTCATTGTGCAGCCAGGGAGCGGGGCGAGCGAGGGGAGCGAGGCATGGTTCTGGTTAGCGCTGCATCTGAAACACTCACCTTCCTCCAGGGGCTGCATCTGGAGCTGGTTTCCTGTTCAGGCTGCGCTGGCCAAGGGCGGAGCTTGGCCCGGCGCTGTGATTGGGCGAGACGGGAGGCTTTATGGACCCTGCGATGGATGGAGGTGCCAAACAGTAATCTGTCAGTCAGTGGCTGACAGATTCAAGCCAGTGCTCGCTAATGTAGGGGCGCTTTCTATTGGAGCGGTCCTCCGAACCGGGGAGTCGATCCTCCATCAAGTGGTCCATTTTGCTAATTTGCTATAGGCCAATCAGACAAGCCGATCGGCTAAGCCCCTCTGAAAGGCTTTCTGGTGAACAAAGGAGTATTCTTTGATGCAATGTCATTCTTTATTTGGAAACATTGTGTCACGATAAGGAACTCCATTGTGGACATTTAAAGTAATGGCTTTTTTTGGGTAATTGCGTGCCTTAACATTAGCATTGTTTTGACAGCGTATTGCCATGGTTATTTTGTAATTGTGTGTAAATGGTGGCATTAGTGCATGGCGAGGGGACCGGTACATTTAGTAATTGGTGTGTAATAATAACTTTGGCTTCCTGTTATTTCTGCCGTAATTATATAACACAAGCCGTGGGCAGAGACCCTAAAACCTTTTTAAAGAACAGACCTTAAAATCTGCACCGATTTAGAGGCATAGTTTGTGCTAGTCGTCAGTCAGAGCGGTGCACTCATTTTGGGGGATGGGGGGGTGGGGTTGTGATGGAAAGAGGGGAGCGTCTGGTAGGATCAGCGAGGCTTTTATTCAGGTCTTGTGTTTCAAATTGCCTCGGCTGAAGAAGAACTCTCTTCACATGGCGAACGTTGGAACGTTTTGCAATGTTGGAACGTTTTGCAGCGAGGAACACATCATTGGTGTACAATGCTGCTCAAGTGGGGTCCGGGGACCCCCAGGTGTCATTGAGACGGTTCCACGGGGTCCCCAGCCAAATGAACAGTACAAACATGAAAGCCCATTCATATTTTTGGACTATGTTTTTTGAAAGATTTTGACAAATGGGTGCATGGCACAAAACATTTCCAAAGGAGGGTCTGCAGCCATGTAAATACATGCCTTTGGGGATTGTTGACATGAAACCGTTTGAGAAGCATTGCTGCATACTAACAATGGTTGATCCAACTGGCCCCCCACATGTTCAATGTGTTTCTGGAGGTGTGCAGTGCAGCGCAGCGCCTCGTGCCAGGGCCGCGGGCCAGACATTGTCGAGGTTCTCAGTTCTCACTTGTAGTGCTGGAAAAAAAGGAACTGTAGTCATTCTTCCCCAGTCAGCTCTCTTCTCTGCTCCGTACCGAAAGAACTCCTTTTATTTCCTGCCCTGGCGCCACGGTGCACAGCTGACAGCCGCGTTTACAGAACTCCTGAAGGGACCCAGTTACGTGCTTAATGCTCACACATGTGAACACACACACACACACACACACACACACACACACACACACACACACACACACACACACACACAGTGAGGCTATGGAGAGGGACCTAGTGGGGATACGGAGGTGAATGTTATTGAGCTGAGGTTCAGTTGAATCAAGTGGACAAAGAGGAGCTTTGAGAGATACAGAGAGGGTATAAGTAACGTGAGAAAAAACATTTTGTTCAAATAATGTTTGCATAGTACTGTAAAAGTCAACCAGCTCAGGTTAACCAGCTCAGTGGCCTTGTGGTTATAGTGTCCGCCCTGGGACTGGGAGGTCGGGGTTCGATCCCTCAATACTAAGAATGGGACCCAGTGCCTCCCTGCTTGCCATCCCCTGCGACATACTAGCGTCATGTCCAGGGGATGTATTTGTACATCAAGCTGCCTCACTATGTCCTGTTTCTGTAAAACAGGACATACAGGCTCCTGCCCTATGGGCCTCATGGCTCTCCTTGATAGGGTTAGCAATGCATACTTATTGCAGGGATCAATGTCATTGTAGGGTTGCACTCAAATTATATATTTGTCCTATACATGACATGTAAAGGACAAAGGCAGTAACCAGTTTCAACCTGGCATCCATCATTTGGACATTATGCTCAAATATTTTCACTATTCATTGTACGACGAGGCATGAAGTTGAAGGGCTGAAGTTGTTTAGTGCCTTAATTGGCTCATGCGTATTTTGATACAAAATTTGACCAGTGATCCATCCGATCTCACCTGCAACGCTGCTCAAGGCTAGTTGAAGCCACCGGGCAGTGCAGAACGAAATCGCACAATATCGGGAAGTCATACGCAAGGGGATGAGTCAGGGGGGAAATATGTTTGTCAAGAGTACCTTGGGGCCAAGGTCAGAGGCAGCACAGGTTCAGGTTTGGGTGAGAGCCCTGGAGAATGGCCTCATGATAAATGAGGAAGGGGCCCGAAAGCCCCTCCACGGATCCCCTCGTCTGCTTCTCCCGTCTCCTCTGACCTGTGCTTGAAGGCTCTGCCACGGTCCAAATGAGAACCCTACGCCATCACAAGGCTGATGTGTGTGATGTTGACAGTGTGAACACGTTAAGCTGAGAGCCTGCTGGGACAGTGTGGTATACGTGATCGCTGGTTCTCAACATGGGGTACCTTGAAGGGCTTCCAATCCAAGGGGTACCCCAGCTATAATTAGTTATAATTAGGAAACAAATCTGATTGATCAGGGTAAAAATCTTTTCACTTGTCCGTGGCCTAATGCATAACAAACTGGGGGTTCTATGAAATCCATACTGGATCCCATGATACACATGGGAACACTGTGGCTCCGATGTGGATGGTTTCAGCCTGGTCATAGCCCTGATACTGACTTCCATTATACAGTTAAAGTAAAAGGTTTCAAAAGGTACAGTTGGAGGCCATCGATATTGTCCTTTTCTTTTTGCTGAGGTTTGCGTGATCTGCGCAAAAGGACAGTTAACCCATTTTGGGGCGGGAACCCCTTTTGGTGTTTTAAACATTATAATTTAGCTATTGAAAAATAGCAGATCTACAAGCTCATAGCGCGCCACCGAGTGGCGCGCTACGAGCTTGTAGGTCTGCTATTTTTGAAAAATCGTGAAAATATTTATTTCAGAAAACTGGAGGATTTAGAAGGATTTTTTTAAATTTTGAGGTCAGGCCTAAATGGGTCAAATGATAAGGGACAATATCGGTGGCACCCAACTGTATAAAACGTACAGTATGTTATGGGAAAAACAAATGGAGCAGAGGTACTTATGTGGCCTACTGGCAGTGTGCAGCAGACATGTGGGGCTGATCGTTCCAGCGGTTTGGGAGATATGATCCGGACACACCCACAGACAGACAGACAGACATAAGTACAGGCAGACACCCACAGACAGACAGACAGACATAAGTACAGGCAGACACAGAGACAGACGAACCCTCTAAAGGTGCGTAGACTTGGATGGTTGGAGTGGAAACAAATAAATCTTGAAGCATTTTAATCATTTGTCGGAGCATTATAACGACACAGATCTTGTAAGGGGGTCCTTGGCACAATGCATTTTCAGATGGGGGGCCAAGACATTTGGGGGTCCTTGACATGGAAAAGTTTGGGAACCGCTGCTCTATTTAGTATGGACAGAACTTGAACCCTAAACTCAGTAAAACTATACCTAAACCTAACCTTAACCCTAAACTCAGTAAAACTATACCTAAACCTAACCTTAACCCTAAACTCAGTAAAACTATACCTAAACCTAACCTTAACCCTAAACTCAGTAAAACTATACCTAAACCTAACCTTAACCCTAACCTGCAGTAAAACTATAAAACTAGTGGCTGGGGGCGTTTCCAAGGACCCGGAAGAACGACGGAACCCGATGAAGATACCATGCGAGCAAAGCAGTCGGATGGGAACCATGAGGTTCCCAGTTTGAACCCGGCCTCCCCCAGAGTTAGTGTCAAAGTGTCCTTGAGCAAGACCTTGTACCCTTAATTTCTCCCAATGTGCAGGTTGGTGCCTTGCATGGTTTCCTCGGTGTATAAATGGTTGAATGTAAAGCGCTTTGGATAAAAGCGCTATATAAGTTCACCATTTACCACTTAGAGATGGAAGAAACAAAAGCCCTGACAAGCCTTTGTCCCTCTCTCCTGGTTCGGTTCCCGCTCCAGCCCAGCGGAGCGAGGGGGGAATGATCCCCAACATTGTTTGGCAGAAAGAGCCAGAGCAGCTCAGAGAGCTATTTGATTTCACAACGTTTAAGAAGAAAAATCTGTGTCGGGGATGGGGCGCACGCGCGCGTGCATTCGCATGTTTGTGTGTTTGAGCGGTCCCCGCAGACCCGTGGTTAGCTGGGGCCGAGCCAGGGTGGAGGCAGCATCGCAGCCAACAGTAGAGAGCTCTTCCACGCAGGAGAGACCCCCACCATACCTCACACACGCTGCCACACAACGGCCCATCAAAAGACGACGTCTTGTGGAGTCGTGTACATTATTCAGAACTGTCCGACGCAACGTAATCTCCCACAGACGATATGCACTTGTCCTGAACGTTACTGCCTGCTTTTTTCACGCAGTGCTGGAAATCGTCAACTTGGGGAGGTGATTGAGTTCATGTTGTTATGGATTTTTGGAAGGTCATCAAATATCCTGCTCTCAGATTCATTTTGAATTGTTGGGACCGCTTCCACACAAAATGAAAAGATTTCCGCAACGCTTACCGTAGATCTATGCAGACTTCACTTTATGAAGCTTTGTTTCTGCCAGTCCTTCATCAGTGCAAACCGATGGAGGTCGAACAGACCATGGCAACAAAAACAAATCAAGATGAGGTGAATAATATATGTTTGGTAACTTTGGTTTATTGTTTTGTTTTAGTTTTTCAGCCAATGACGGCAGGGGTGCAGAAAGCATCGACCGATTTCACTCAGCTAGCAGACATGGTCCTCCTAATTTCTCCCCCAAGCCGACCAAATCCCCTTTATATGAGCACTTTCAAACGGCATGACTCATGGCAATGTTGCACTGTTCTTTGAACTAAAGGCTACGTTTACAGTAAAAGCTTTTTAATCAGCCCGTGTGTGTAAAGGTCGGTTTTCTTTCTTTTATTTATCGCTTTCAACCCGGTGTACCTATTTTGGCCATGTCACTATTATTCGAAGATTGTGCAAATAATCACTCAACCTCACACCGCAGTTTTGCATACAATGAATTATGTAGGGTCATTAAACCATTAAAACCGTCAAAGTATCCATGTCATTTTGCATTTCACCGTTGGCTATTCATAAATAGCAGATATAAAAGCTGCGAGCTTGTACATCTGCAATGTTTTGAACATTTTAGAAATATGTTTGATAACTACTGATGTACATAGAATGCATTTGTAGAATCGTCTCAAGTGGTTAAGGCACCGCAGTGTCAGCTACTGACATTGCTGCGAAGGCTTTCACCACAACGATACCGATACCTCACACCACATACGTATGGATCCAAAACCTTGGCGAATGGCTAGAAACCCTCTGATGTGTCCTCCTCACTCCGTCAGGGACAGTCGTACCCTCGCAGAGACCTCGCCGCAGCAGCCCGCTCAGGGACACTAAGGCACTCAGCCATTTGTTGGGTTTGGACCACAATCTTCCCCGGGTCTGCGACCCAGAGAGGCCTGATTGGATGGATCGCGTCTTTGGCTGGGGATGGGGATGGGGGGGTGGGGGGGCAAGAGTTGCACTGGGTCAGACATCGGATAGCCCCCGACGGGCCCACCGCAGCCCTAAAGACTCTCAGCTCTGAGATCTCCAAGCTGAAACGGAGAGAGAGAGTCTGTTTGTCTTGGGCAGAGGAACATTGAGCTCTAAGCTCACGCTCACACACACACACACACACACACACACACACAGTCACACACACACACACACACACACACACACACACACAGCTCTCTCATTAAAAGGAAATGGATCCACACCGGCTTGTGTATCTCCATCTGATTCAAACCGAACTGTCCCCGCTGGAGGCCGTCATTCTCTCCTGCTCCGTTGTCCGTGGTTCATCTCCTCTGCCTCTCTCGATTGTTCAGTGTCTTTCTTTATTCTCCTGACACCCCCTCCTCCCCCCATTCTTTCTCTTGCCACTTCATTTTCTCCCATTATCAAGTTTTTTCCTCTCTCTTTCTGTATCCCAGCGTTTTTCATTGGTCTCTCCTGAGATGCAGCAGAGGACAGATTAGCTCCACACCCTTGTTTTATATGGCTATGAGCTCAGTGTGGCTGTGAGAGTGGTCACTGTTCTGTAACAAGGTCCCGTGATCTACATCATTTGGGCCCAGAGGACGACCGTTATTATGTCCCGATCAGACTGACTCAAGACAGGCACCGAGGAACGGTTCACTGCTCTCCGTGTGTCCACCAGAGCTCTTTGTTTCCCAGCTGGAACCTAAGGCAACCTAAGGCGCTCTTCTAAAACGCCCATGTGGGAGCACCTAATGGAGCTTTGGATGCGGAACGATTTTTCGGCTGAGACACTGGTTGACAATCCACGCCCACAATTTAGGCGTTTATCAAACGCCATCATCCAGAGCGCCCCACAAGTGCGAAATCGGAATAAGCACAGTTAGTATGACTACAGAGTCAGCGAACGACAGGTTAAATAGTCACAGTGCTTCAAAGAGAACAATGTAGTGGCTCTCAGAAACATGCCAGGTAAACATCAAACCTAGCATTAGGGATGTCTCAATCACGTTTTTTTACTCTTGATCCGATTTCAATCATTTGATTTGGAGTATCTGCCGATACCGATTTTTCCAGATCCAATATTTATATTTTTATAGAACACAATGATACAATATCCCAAATCACAGACAACATCCAGTAATAATATTCATACTATGCTGTGTTAACGGGCAATTCTGGTCACTAGATTTGCCCGTAAACCTCAAGTTTAGCAGGCATATACAGTAATATACTGTAATATACAGGTGTGATGGTACAATTCGGGAGTTTACCGGAGTTTGTTGGAAAGTTTAACTGAAGTTTCCTGTAATATACACATCCGTATTCCATGCTTTTTGCGCAGTGGACGTTTTTTGCTCCCGATCCGATTTCCGATCATTTGAAAATGACGTGATCGGCCCAGATTTCCGATCACGTGATCGGATCGGGACAACCCTACCTAGCATATTTTATCTCACAGAAGTAAACGTGTTGTCACAAGACATTTCATTCAGCTTGAAGTCAGTGAAATATGGTCCTTTGTTATATTGTAATGTAACATGTATTTTGTGTATTTGTGTGTGTGTGCATTTGTGCAAACGTGTGTGTGTGTGTGTGTGTGCGTGTGCGTGTGCGTGCGTGCGTGCGGGAGGGGATTAAGGAGGGGAATGGATACCTATGCCCCTCTGGTCATTATTTTTTATGACTGACTTGATGTTTTATCCCTGCTTCTGGTCAGATTGAATTAAATATATGTCTGTCTGATGTGTTTTTATTTTTTTGGTAGAATGTCATAAATGGGCCCCATGTCTTGTAAAGATTTTTCTCAGAGCTGGCAATTGAAAACCTTAACATCTCAGAGACAGGACATTATATCATGAAGCCACTGACGGAGCACGGGCAGGGCAGCATCCTTCCATTTGAGCAGAATGGCACGCCTAGCGAGCAATAAGGCAAAGTCGACCTGTCTGATATTTATGTTTGACAATATCACATAAATATCACACATGTATGTTAACCACATCAACCCTGGCATTCCTATTTTGGGCAAAAGCAATTATTTTCCTATTTGTCCTATACGATGAGGTATATTATGAGGCTTAAAGTAGTCAAGAAAATGTATCCCTCTCTTGTTTTATTTGAACAAATGGTGTGTGTTTTCAGGCCTTGGGAGACTCGGACCTCCCCAGCGTGCTCAGACAGCTGCTGACCCTGATGACGTCCAGAGGAGGCGCGGAGGGCTCCTCCGGCTCCGAGGAGGAGGAGGAGGCGCGCTGTGGCCCCGACGAGCTGCTCCTGCTGCTGGTCTACCTGTACTCGCTGGCCGGGGAGGCGCAGGCCGCCCAGGACCCTGATGAGGAGGACGAGGAGGTGGAGAGGCTGGAGACAGAGCTGATTGGAGCGCTCACCATGGCCATCCGCAGAGAGACGCAACTCAGTCCCCTGGTGCAGAAACTCACTGGTACGACACACACACACACATGCACGCACATTCGCCACACACAAGCACATTCACCACACGCACGCACACAATCGCATTTAAAAGCGGCCTGTGTCCCCCATTTGTTGAGCTGCCAGCGCCCGTCTGCCATGCATTTCTATGGCATAGACGCGCTGGAGCGATCCTCTTCCCAGTAGATGTTCTTGGCGTCCAGCATTTTATGGCGGAGTGCCCTGAGAGCTCCAAGCAGCTTATTCTTTTTGGAGAGAAGCACCGCTCACTTGATCCTCCTGTCTGTGTTTGACAGCCCGGTCATGTACAACCTGACGTTGAATTGTTACCTAAAACCGTGAAAAGGCCCTGGACATGATATCCAACGCTCTCTGTGGACTCGGCCCCAATCTAGCAATTTGGAAGCACACTTCCAAGTGAGTGAAGAATCCACCTGACAGGTATATCCAGTGGTGTCTGGAGAAGTGGGTATACTGTACTTTTACCCAAACATTTCAAGGTGGCCCATGCTATAAAGAAATGTCCTGTGATAAAAATAAAAAAAACATTGAAAAAATAAAAATACATTGAAAAAAATAATAATAATTACATTTAATTAACAATTCCATATAAACCTGCCTAAGGTTTATATGTTCTGTTTATTTGTTGGTGCACTGATTGGCGTTTGTTGTTGCTTTGTTTTTAACCGTGCACAGCACTTTGGTCAGCTTTGGTTGTTTTTAAATGTGCTTTATAAATTAAGTTTGATTTGATTGTATGGCTCTGTATTGCTTACATGAGCACGCTGGTATCCTTGTTAATTTGCCTCAAATGTAACATATTTCCAACTAGCACTTATTGTACTTCAAACAAAATTTAAGGAACAACATCGTAAATTTGCAAATGCACAAGGAAAACACAGTGTGTGTGGTTGTGCATAGTTGAGCTGCTTTGGCTCATCAGCTTGTCTGTCTGGTCATGTGTTTTGGGCCAAGTTCCCAACTAGAAAAAACCCCAATAACAACAAACCCATAAAATGATTAAAAAACAAAGTTGTAAAGTGGCGTCATCATTCACTGGACATAGAGCCCTCCCCTCTGACACTCCCCTGTACGTGTCCAGACACCAAGGAGAAACACACACAGAAATAAGAGAGAGAGAGACGTAGGGTGTGGTCACCACTCGGGACCATGATCATTCCCCATCGTCATTCCCAGAGAGAGAGAGAGAGAGAGATGGGGTGAGAGGAAGAGAGAGGCAGGCTGGGTTAGAAAGCTGAGGCACTGATTGTTTATCTTCTACGTCTCTGTCTCTTTTCCACGCGTGTGTGCGTGCGTGCGTGCGTGCGTGCGTGCGTGCGTGCGTGCGTGCGTGCGTGCGTGCGTGCGTGCGTGCGTGCGTGCGTGCGTGCGTGCGTGCGTGCGTGCGTGTGTGTGTGTGTGTGTGTGTACACACACTGACCACACACACTGACACACACAGACCAGATGGAGAGATGCTTCACACGCGTGCGTGAAGCATGTCCTTGTTAGTGGCAGGAGGATTCTGTCAAGAGACCTCACACCCCATCTCTCCATCTGGTCTCCCCAGACACACACACACTCCGCCAGGTCACATGATAACAAATACACAAGCATTGGACTGTGGGAATGTCAGAGCTTGAGAGTGTGTGAGGGAGAAAGAGATAGAGAGACTTTGACCAGATTCACCTGTAGACACGTCAACTGGGCTCCTTGATGGGGTTCCAAATAAATCAGCGTCCATTGGGTTCCATGTGTACACTCTCTCAGAGATAGTTATGGGTAAAAGTACCACTGCACTAGTGTGTGTGGAAAAGACACGGTGCCACATTGCATGTAATATCTCAATAACAGATTCCAAGCTGCACTACTGAATCTGTCGGCAGGGGCATTCGGAACACGTATGGGCTGAGGGCTGGTCTCTATTCTCCAGTGTGTGCACGTATCTATTCTCCAGTGTGTGCACGTATCTATTCTCCAGTGTGTGCACGTATCTATTCTCCAGTGTGTGCACGTATCTATTCTCCAGTGTGTGCACGTCTCTATTCTCCAGTGTGTGCACGTATCTATTCTCCAGTGTGTGCACGTATCTATTCTCCAGTGTGTGCACGTATCTATTCTCCAGTGTGTGCACGTATCTATTCTCCAGTGTGTGCACGTCTCTATTCTCCAGTGTGTGCACGTATCTATTCTCCAGTGTGTGCACGTCTCTATTCTCCAGTGTGTGCACGTATCTATTTAGGTGAGGGCATATATGAAAAAAAGGCACCTTACCCTAAAAAAATTGCAACAGAAGGTTTCTCAACTGTTTTGTGTAGTATTAGGTGTCCTTAATAACATACTAAAAGTTTACCAAAGTTTGACCATGCGAAAGGTGTTATTTTAGCATAATATGCATAATATGCCCATAACATCCTATATAAGGCAAAAAAGTCCAAATTTCATCATTCTTTAAGTAACATGTGACATATGAAACTAGGGTGTTTGCATGATTCTGAATCCATTCCAAGCATTAGTTTTGCACAAAAAACACTCCTTGGGAGGAAAACGGCACATGGAAATAAAGGCAGATATATTTCTGAGCACATTTGGTCAACTGGATATGGCCTAATTTAGCCCAAGGAGTGTTTTTTGTGCAAAACTAATGCTTGGAATGGATTCAGAATCATGCAAACACCCTAGTTTCATATGTCACATGTTACTTAAAGAATGATGAAATTTGGACTTTTTTGCCTTATATAGGATGTTATGGGCATATTATGCATATTATGCTAAAATAACACCTTTCGCATGGTCAAACTTTGGTAAACTTTTAGTATGTTATTAAGGACACCTAATACTACACAAAACAGTTGAGAAACCTTCTGTTGCAATTTTTTTAGGGTCAAACCATAATTGCACCTGTCTAATTCTCCAGTGTGTGCACGTATCTATTCTCCAGTGTGTGCACGTATCTATTCTCCAGTGTGTGCACGTATCTATTCTCCAGTGTGTGCACGTATCTATTCTCCAGTGTGTGCACGTATCTATTCTCCAGTGTGTGCACGTATCTATTCTCCAGCGTGTGCACGTCTCTATTCTCCAATGTGTGCACGTATCTATTCTCCAGTGTGTGCACGTATCTATTCTCCAGTGTGTGCACGTATCTATTCTCCAGCGTGTGCACGTCTCTATTCTCCAATGTGTGCACGTATCTATTCTCCAGTGTGTGCACGTATCTATTCTCCAGTGTGTGCACGTATCTATTCTCCAGTGTGTGCACGTCTCTCCAGTCTGTTACTGGTCTCTCCAGGGCAGAAGCTCAGGGTCAGTGCTTCTGCTGTTGATGAATTGACCCTGACCACATCCCACTGACTGCACTGTACTGTACCTCCCACAGTAATAGCCGGTCTAACCTTGAGCCTGCACACGCATGCACGCACGTGCACGCGCACACGCACACGCACACACACACACACGCGCGCGCACACACACACACACACACACACACACACACACACACACACACACTCTCTCTGCCCCATAATTAGAGCTGTTTTTAGTTTGGCCCTTCCCTTACCTTATAGCATACACCCTGAAATAATACACGGTCCAGTTAGGGTTCTGCAGTTCATATCACACACACACACACACACACACACACACACACACACACACACACACACACACACACACACACACACACACACACACACACACACACATACACATGTATGGGTTTGGCACTCTGTGTTTTACTGTCTCCCTTGTTACTGTCTCTTTCATTTTCCTTCACTAATTCTCTTTTTCTTGTTTTTTTCGCCTCTCTCTCTCCTTCACACATTCTCTCTCTTTTGCCGAATTTATACACAGTTGGATGCCAGTGTTAAATAACAAGCTCACAAGCTTTGTGGGCTTGTAGATTGGCTATTTTCGGTGCACGAGTAATACATTATAATAGGCCTTTGTGTGTCTCTATTTCTACATTCACCCACCTCTCTCTTTCCTTCTCTCATTCTGTTTTTCTCGCCCTTGGCCTGGGTTTCGTTTGTGAGGCTGTTAATGAGGAATGTAGCTCTCTCACCCTCTCTCTCTCTCTCTCTCTCTCTCTCTCTCTCTCTCTCTCTCTCTCTGTCTCTCTCTCTGTCTCTCTCTCTGCCTGTCTCTCTCACCATCTCTGCCTCTGTCTCTCTATCTCATGCTGTCTGTCTGTCTATCAGTGGTGTAAAGTAACTAATTTTGAGGTACTTTTACTTTAATGGAGTATTTCTGGTATTCAATACTTTTACTACTACTACACTAGATCTCAGAGGCAAATATTGTACTTTTTACTCCACTACAATTATTTGAAAACTTTAGCTACTTACTTTGTAGAATTTGATTATTATTTCAATACATACAGCCAACATTTCGGCCTTTTGAAAATAGCTGATCTACAAGCCAGTGATGCCGTCGGGACATAAAACAGGGGGGGGGACAATATTGGAGATGGAGAGTTGAGACTAGAGAGCAACTGCACTTAGTAGACTATATAGCCAGAATGGTCATTGAGGTGAGAGGCAAGCATGCAGCGGCAGCCAATACACAACCATGATTGTGCAATAAATGGTGCTAGAGAGACCACCAGCACCGCTCGGGGAAAATATATAAATGAATAGACCAGTCATCCCCCAATTGTGCAGGGACATTCAGACCCAAATTACCCCCTCTCCGGCACCTATGCTACAAGCTCACAATGCGTCGCATGAGCATTTGAAAACTTGTGAAATGGGATGTTCATCATAATGAGTTCTACTTTTGGTACTGGTCCATTTTGAATTCTGGACTTTTACTTGGAACAGAGTACCTCTTCTACGTTGAATATTGGTACGGTTACTTAAGTAAAACATTTGAGTAGTTTTTCCACCAATGTCGGTCTGTCTGTCTGTCTCTTCCTGTCCCAGTTGGCAGTGTAGCAGTGTGTGTGTGTGTGTGGGGGGGGGTCTCCTGGCAGGCTGGAGGTCAGAGAGATGTGGCTCATGTTAAAAAGCTGACTCTGTTATAAACACTTCACTGCAAATTAGTCTGCTGTTTGGAGCCAGGTGCGTCTTAAATCCAGAGGAAAAAGAGTGTGTGTGTGCGTGCGTGTGTGCGTGCGTGTGTGTAGTCACTCACTCATTAAGATTTTTGTGTGTTTGAGTGTATGTGCATGGCTGTGTGCGTGTGTGCATATTGTGCCGATAGTCTGTGTCTTTTGTGTGTGTGCATCCATAATTGTGTGTAGTGTATGTTCCGGGCACGTTGTGTGCGTGTGTGCGTGCGTGCGTGTAGTTGGTGTTTCTATGACTACAGATGCATACCTCGGTGGGGGTAATATGAGGCGGGGGTCCGTCTCCGTCTGAGTCCGTAGCACAACATTGATTGTGACATCGTGCTCAATTAAAGAGCTCAAATAGGAACCAGACGCACAGCGAAAAACCTGCACAGCCTGAGAAACTATGTTTTTACAAATCATTCTGCTCTGCGTGCCTCCCCCTGGCTACAGCTTAGCACACACACACACACACACACACACACACACACACGCAGACACACACAAGACACAATTGCGTTTAAAAGCAGCCGTGTCGTTGTTTTATTACTGTGCAACTATAGTTTTTAGGATGGTAATTTTATAAATGCCATTTTGTAACCATAAAGCTTGAGTTTATCGACTATGTTGGGTGTACAGCATTGCACAACTACGTATAAATCAAGCCTGAATCTAATTCTTTATTTTTAAACCATAAAACAACATTTTGTCTTGTGAGAACCAGGAAAATGGTCCTGACTGTCTATTTCTCAAATTGTACTATACTTATGGCAACATTTTGCCCTTACAAGTACAGTAATAAAGTACACACATGCACACACACACACACACACACACACACACACACACACACACACACACACACACACACACACACACACAAAGAGCAAGCCTCCACACTCATACCAAGAGTAAAAACTCTCAAGGCACAGACATACACAAGCTCTCACACAATGCACAGTGCAGAGAAATCCAAGGACATTGTACACAGGAGGATACATCTGTCCATAGACAAACAGTCCAAGTAAAGAGGATGACTCGCCCTCTCACACCGACCCTCTTGTCTACCTCCTCCTGGGAGAGAGCATCTCCGGATACATGCAAGATGCTAGTGCTGTGCTTCCCCAGAACGCTGTGTCTATCCAGGTACACTGCTGTATCTGCCCAGGTACACTGCTGTATCTGCCCAGGCAGACTGCTGTATCTGCCCAGGCAGACTGCTGTATCTGCCCAGGCAGACTGCTGTATCTGCCCATGGGCACACTGCTGTATCTGCCTGCCCATGGGCACACTGCTGTATCTGCCCAGGCAGACTGCTGTATCTGGCCAGGTACACTGCTGTATCTGCCCAGGCAGACTGCTGTATCTGCCCAGGCAGACTGCTGTATCTGGCCAGGTACACTGCTGTATCTGGCCAGGTACACTGCTGTATCTGCCCAGGCACACTGCTTTATCTGCCCAGGCAGACTGCTGTATCTGCCCAGGCAGACTGCTGTATCTGCCCAGGCAGACTGCTGTATCTGGCCAGGCAGACTGCTGTATCTGGCCAGGCAGACTGCTGTATCTGGCCAGGCAGACTGCTGTATCTGGCCAGGCAGACTGCTGTATCTGGCCAGGCAGACTGCTGTATCTGCCCAGGCAGACTGCTGTATCTGGCCAGGCAGACTGCTGTATCTGGCCAGGCAGACTGCTGTATCTGCCCAGGCACCCTGCTGAATCTGCCCAGGCACACTGCTGTATCTGACCAGGCAGACTGCTGTGCAGAGAGACAAGTCCAGGTGTTGCAACTGCATATTATTTATTGCTATGTACTGCACACACACACACACACACACACACACACACACACACACACACACACACACACACACACACACACACACCTTCCCTCACACAGTCTTTGTGACTAACAGCTATTGTCAGGCAGATGCATATGAAGAGAGGTTGTTTACTGAGTAGGAAGAAGCTCCCAGCAGCAGGCAGGTGGTGTGTTGTGTTGTGTTGGCTGTTTCATTTTCCAAATGACTACAGGACGGCCTGGACAACTTTCCATGTAGTTCAGTGGTTCTCAAACTTTTTCAAGTGAATATGTATTTGGCCTTAGACCCCCATCTGAAAATACGATATAGCAGAACTACAATTTGGCAAAAATACTCTCAAAGACCCCTGGGCGGCTAAATGGGACAGCTTGGACAGCATTTACTGTAAAATACTGTAATCGACCAGAGAGGCGTTGCATGCTTGTGTGCGACTGTGCGTGGGTGTATGAGTGTATGTTACGCCTTTCCTTTAACCCATTTAGTTCTGACGTCGAAATTAAAAAAAAATGTTTTCTAAATCATGACAATTTTCTGAAAGATTTGAGGCACATTTTAAAGATTAAAAAAAAAAATAGCAGACCTACAAGTTCATAGCGCGCCACTCGGTGGCGCGCTATGAGCTTGTAGATCTGCTATTTTTCAATAGCTAAATTATAACATAATGTATGTAACCACCAAAAGGGGTTCCCGCTCAAAACGGGTTAACAGAATGCCGGTTGCACCTGCAGCTGTAACTGAGAGCTACTCATAAATACTGATATGAATGACAGTTGGAATAAGCACAGAAAAATAACTTGTGTTTATCTGACTGCAAGCCATTTTTCACTTTCGTCATGCT
>NC_136812.1:37297082-37302082 GCF_951216825.1 Electrona antarctica
TTTTTGAATTATAATCCTGAAAAATAACGGTTTTGGACATAATGACGTTCAGCTGGTGCCAGAAGACGAGGACACGCTCGCCGCTACCTCTTCGATGACTCCATGGCTGCGTGTGGAAGTGTCCTTGAGCAAGAGCACAGAGCTTGTCATTGTTGTGTTTGTGAATGAATGCATGGGACCCGAATGGAAACAAGACTGCAAGGTCTTTTTTCGGTGCTATCCTTTTGGACCAATGTGCTTTGACTGTACCCTGTACTGTTTGCATTTTCTATTGTCTAATACAGTGGTTCTCAACCAGTGGTCCGGGGACCACCAGTGGTCCTTGAGAGGGTCACAGGTGGTCCCCAGCTAAATGATGGAGAGCTGGTAACCAAATGGACCCTTATAGATCTCTAACTCTTGAGAGCGTAAAATTAAGGGTCCATTTGGTTTCATATTACACTCACTGTGCGCCGTGCGCGCGTGATGGCAATGTGGCTTCCAAGGAGAGGATGGCTGCAGTTAGGCCTCAGCATAAACTTAGCCCCTGGAAAATAAACACTTTAACACACACACGCGCACACACACACACACACACACACACACACACACACACACACACACACACACACACACGTCCCCTCCACTGGGTGGCCCCTGAGGGCATAGTGTACTCCCTGGACCCCCTCCTCCTCCTCACATATACATCTCACTGTACCCTGTGACTTCCGGCCCGCCACGCACAGACACACACACACACACACACACACACACACACACACACACACACACACACACACACACACACACACACACACACACAGACAGACCCAGTCAACACGCTCAAGCGCTCCCTATTTTTGGCAGAGTTTTCATTTCCCCTCTCCTCCACTAACTGTAGCGATAGCAAATCCCTGAGAATATCCACCATACAGGCCCTGTATTATTGACTGCCGGGATCTATGGACTTAATTTACTGCTTTCCTGTTTCTCTACCCCCCCTACCCCCCCTCCTCTCTCTCTCTCTCTCTCTCTCTCTCTCTAAAACACACGTGGTTTTACTGTAACAATAAACTTCTTGTTGTATCTTGTATCTCTATTTTTCTCTCACCCCATCTCTCTATCTCTGGCTCTCTTTCACCCTCTCATCCCTTCTTCCCCTCTCTCTCTTCCCCTCTCTCTCTCTCCCCTCTCTCACTCTCTCTTTGCTCTATCTCTCTCTCTCTTTCTCTCTCTCTCTATCACATGTTGCCGCTGGAAGCCATAGTGATTCCTGAGTTGCACCACATCTCATCACTTTTCTTCTACGACAGCGTTGGATCACCAGTCTATTCACTTCTCCGTTAACGAGGCGATGATCACAGCGTTGACAATCTAACACTACTCCTTTGACGGCTGATCTCAAGCCCGCGCTGAAAAGTAGCGGAACTACGAGCTTGTAGTTCATATCTTTCAGTCGTCGAGACATACGAATGGAAGCTCGTATGATTGATTGATTCGAGTAACAGGAAC
Source organism: Electrona antarctica (assembly GCF_951216825.1). Taxonomy (NCBI): domain Eukaryota; kingdom Metazoa; phylum Chordata; class Actinopteri; order Myctophiformes; family Myctophidae; genus Electrona; species Electrona antarctica. The sequence goes on from NC_136812.1 coordinate 37,298,574, forward strand.
AGAGGGTCCTCGGGGACCAGTGATCCTGCTAGGGTTCCCCCGCTGGCTTTTTTAGTGCCACAGCTACTGGTAGGACAGAAAGGCATCAGTCCGAGGGGTTTCCCCAGGGGACCCATGGGCTTTTGGGAACCGCTAAACTGGACCGTAGGCCCTAGAATAATAGACCCTTTTCACAAACTTCCGCTTTCCATTTTCCACTTAGGTCTTTGTCGCCGTTTGCCAGCATTGTTAGGGAGCCAACCTCCTGTCACCAACGGTTCCGCCTGCGATCAATTAAGTCGCGTTTCAACACAACAGCATAACGCGCCGCAGGTGTTGTCCTTGACACGTATTTGTCGGTTTCTTATTTGTCTCGTGACCACACGACTATAAAGGAGAAGGGATTTGTTTGAGGGTGTTTTGCGAAACACTTAACAGCCCAAAGGAAAATTAGGACTTTCTTTGTTATGTAACTTGTGCATGTAGCGTGACGTTTTATAGGAGAGTGCCGTCACCGGATCGGTTCCGCAAACGTTGCAGAGACACTGATTTTTATAGACTAACACTTTTCCCTGTGTGGCTAGATATTGACACACACACACACACACACACACACACACACACACACACACACACACACACACACACACACACACACACACACAGGATGGAATTGTTGCGAAAGCTGGGAGGTTCGTGCTCTGTCCCTCCTGTCCAGTGTTTCTCAAGCACTTTAATGGCATTACGACGAGCTTCGTCTGCAGTGTTGTGGGTTGAAATATGAACACACACACACACACACAACAATGTGTATAAACATTTCAATTCAAATGAGCTTTATTGGCATGATAAAACATCCATCCATCCATCTTCAACTGCTTATCCGTAGTCGGGTCGCGGGGGCAACAGCTCCACCAGAGTGCTCCAGACTTCCCTCTCCAGAGCAACATTAGTGACTTCCTCCTGGGGGATCCCGAGACGTTCCAAGGCCATTGAGTCGATGTATTTCCTCCAACTGCGCCTTGGTCTGCCCCGGGGTCTCCTCCCAGTGGGACGTGCGTCAGGACCTCCCTAGGGAGACGCCCGAGAGGCATCCTAACCAGATGCCCGAACCACCTAAACTGGCTCCTTTCCAGGCGAAGGAGCAGCGGTTCTACTCCGAGTCTCTCTCGTGTGACTGAACTTCTCACCCTATCTCTAAGGGAGATGCCAGACACCCGTCGAAGAAAACTCATTTTGGTTGCTTGTATTCGCGACCTTATTCTTTCGGTCATGACCCACACTTCATGACCATAGGTGAGAGTAGGAACGAAGATTGCTCGGTTTGCCTTCTGGCTCAACTCTCTTTTCGTCACAACAGTGCGGTACAGCGACTGCAATACCGCCCCTGCCGCTCCGATTCTGATAAAACATACCTTTACAATACTCCTCTACACAGTCAAATGTGTAGAGTCAAGGGAAGGGTCCATTTTGGTTCCATTTGTACTTTCACCGAGTTAAAAGAACAGGTTTTTAAAATGTAAAAGACTAAATTCAACCGATCCCATGCATGCTCTCACACTTTTCCCACGCTACTTCCCCATGCATCAGTACCAGTTGACCTATGTGTATAGAGTTGTAAGTAACAGTAGCTGTATGCGTGCGTGTGTGCGTGCGTTCTGCAAATGTTTTCCAAGACGATCTAGTGTGGATCTGCTGTGGTGCCACCACTGTTCTGCGTGGGAGTGGATTAGTTGACCCCCTGTGTGTTCTGAACAGTGGGATTTGGGGCGAGTTTGTGAATTCCTTGAGGGCACTCTGGTTGTGTGTGTGTGTGTGTGTGTGTGTGTGTGTGTGTGTGTGTGTGTGTGTGTGTGTGTGTGTGTGTGTGTGTGTGTGTGTGTGTGTGTGTGTGTGTGTGTGTGTGTGTGTGTGTGTGTGTGTGTGTGTGTGTGTGTGTGTGTACACACAGAGGGGGCGGCAGGATAATGAAGATAGTTATTGTAGCTCACATGCGTCGACTGTCCATAAAGAAGTGGTTTAAAACCATATGGAACATGATACCCATAATCAGGGGAAGTCCAGCTGTGTATGCTTGTAATGTGTGTGTTATATTGTGTTATATTATGTGTGAGTTATATTGCTGCTGACGGACAGACAACTTGTATGTCTGTATTTTATCATGTTTATTTTATTTTATTTCTTTCATATAAATTAAAGCCCTATTCTATACTTAAAGTATAGTGATTTAAGCTATTTTGGAAAAGTAATAATTTCTGACTATAATGACATGCCCAAAATAGGTTGAATGTTGTTACGTGTGTCTGTGGGTTTTATAAATATTACGCCAATGAAAACTACAGTATCAACGAGAGCTTTATGTGACCAAATAACCGTTTGAACACATGGTTTCCTGAACAGTGATGGTTTTGGACATAGGTTTTCACCCGGCCAGCAGCAACCATAATCGTCGGTCGGAAACCTCTGATCTCCATATTCGAATGTTTTTGTGTAAAATGAACGACCCTAATTGATCATAGTGCAGTGCCGCACGAAAACATCTAAACTAGCAGATCCCCAAGCTCGAAACGTGGCATGAAGCTTGTAGAACTGATCTTTTTTCATTTGAATCCTGAAAATGAACAGTTTTGGACAGTTTTTTCTGCCCGACGGAGACGATACATACAGTATACAGTAGTAGTGTGTTTTTGTAGCCCGTGGCTGCATGGCTGGGGGGGAATGAGGGCTGCAGGGTGTGGTACAGTACATGGTCAAGGTCACAGTTAATAAGTACTGTGGCTAGTGGTGGCCACTGGTCACATGACCCACACCCTGTATACTCTGCACTTTGATGTGAACCTCTGCTGTTTATGTAAGCTGCATGATGGTTGGATGATGGCTGCACGCACCTACATATGCATGCGTGCGTGCGTGCGTGCGTGCGTGCGTGCGCGCGTGCGTGCGTGCGTGCGTGCGTGCGTGCGTGCGTGCGTGCGTGACGCTGTCCAGTCATCAGGGCTGGGGCAGGAAGTGGGCTGCATGGTGATTAGGTGGATCCGACAGCTTCCTCAGATAGCAGCTCTTCCTCTGGTTCTGTGGGACTGCTCTCTCCTCCATGGTCTTATCATGTCATGTCCTCCTTTCTGTCTTCTCTCTGTTAATGACTCACTCACCCCCCCACCTACCCGCTTCCATACAGGCCTGCACACACAGGTCCCCTCCGTACAGGCCTGCACACACAGGTCCCCTCTCTACAGGCCTGCACACACAGGTCCCCTCCGTACAGGCCTGCACACACAGGTCCCCTCCTCCGTACAGGCCTGCACACACAGGTCCCCTCCTCCGTACAGGCCTGCACACACAGGTCCCCTCCTCCGTACAGGCCTGCACACACAGGTCCCCTCATTACAGGCCTGCACACACAGGTCCCCTCCTTACAGGCCTGCACACACAGGTCCCCTCCTTACAGGCCTGCACACACAGGTCCCCTCCTTACAGGCCTGCACACACAGGTCCCCTCATTACAGGCCTGCACACACAGGTCCCCTCCT
>NC_136812.1:37309582-37444582 GCF_951216825.1 Electrona antarctica
ACGCTGTCTTCCTCTTAGCTCTCTTCATGGTCTGTCTCTCCTACGCTGTCTTCCTCTTAGCTCTCTTCATGGTCTGTCTCTCCTACGCTGTCTTCCTCTTAGCTCTCTTCATGGTCTGTCTCTCCTACGCTGTCTTCCTCTTAGCTCTCTTCATGGTCTGTCTCTCCTACGCTGTCTTCCTCTTAGCTCTCTTCATGGTCTGTCTCTCCTACGCTGTCTTCCTCTTAGCTCTCTTCATGGTCTGTCTCTCCTACGCTGTCTTCCTCTTAGCCTCTCTTCATGGTCTGTCTATCCTACGCTGTCTCTCAACTCAGTCTTGTCTTTCATTCTTACTTTTTTGGGTCATATTTCAACTTATTTGCTCATATGGACAGATATAGCATTTGTAGTTCACTGAGCATAATAAATAAATAAAAAATCGTCGTTTTTACGGTTAATATAGGTGCATACACAGCCAGCCACTTCGCAGTTGTATGGAAAATGGACTAACTTAAAAGCACAAGTTGATCCTCAGTGACTTCTAGTGTTTCATCAAGTGTTTGGTTCCCAGACTTTTCAGGTCGTGACCAAAAAGAGAGATTGGACGTTTGCCCGTGGGACCCAAACTGGTGAAAATAGCAGATTGTCTATTTTCACTAATTTTTAAACATTTGTTTTCGAATTTATGACATTTCTTGGATTTAACTTGTATTTCTTAATGAAATTACTTTGAATGATTTTGTTTATAACTCGCTTTTTTGGGAATGTTTTTTGAGAATATTTTAATAATAATAATTAAAAACTAAATGTAGGACACAAAAAATAAAGGGACCCACAAAAAAATGTGTCCCCAACCCACAAATGGGCCCCGACCCGCTGTTTGGGAAGCAGTGTCCTAGAAGATGCAGCAGCGTCACTAACGTAGCCCTGAGCTGCCTGCTCCGTCCATAATGACTGCAGTAATGAGGTCTGGGTCTCGGGGCCTCTCCGGCTCCTCCTCATTAGCAGAGCACTGCAGGCGTACAGCGGACAGGCCACGCTTGTGGCGTCCACCAAGGAACTGGCTGGCTGGCTGCACGCTCTCTCGTTGGCGAGCAGGAACATTAGATGCCAACCGACCAAGGGCAACAGACCAAGCACTTTGTGTCAACCTCGTTGGGCAACTTCCACTCTGAACAACTTTGGAGTTTGTTTAGAGACTCTCGTCATACTCCATGACATGATCAAAATGATCCAAAGTGGCTGGAGAAATTAACACAAATATTTAGCTGGGGACGCGCTAACTAATCAATTTAGTTTGTATTATATTATTATATACATTTTTAACCGCTCTTTTATTATTATTTTGAAGACCTACAAAAATCATAGATGGATCAGGATCCATCATGGATCAATGAATAATCAGTTACATAAGGTATACCTAATTGTGCAATGTGCCCCCAATTGTTACGTTCTAGTGTGCGATATGCCGTCATCCACAATTCTGTTAGGGCATGCTAGAAAGGCACATAATTCAATGAATGACAATCCAGCTGCAAGACGAGGGCATTTCTTCTGAACACTGCATTGTTTTGTCCTTGGCAGTAGAGATGTGTACAGATCTCATAGTTTTTGTGGTTCTGCTGCCTTTTCATACATGACTGGTTCCCTGACTCCTTCTGTCAACCGCAGCCTCTCCCGTCTCCCCCAGAGCACTGTTTTTGTGATGGCTGTGGCATCAAACAGCAGTTTAGTACATAGCTCCTTGTAAATGCTACCTAAGTGAATCTTCAGTTGAGAGGCAGGCATTTCTGAGGTGGTTGCCATTGCATAACTCCATTGTGGTACGCTCACCCGCTTTTCTCATTCATCTCAAGATGAGTGTGTAACCTCTGGCTACAGGCAATGAGTCCTCACTCCTCAAGGTCAGATTGTATTGATTGGCACTAAGCTCTCTTTGCAGGCCTGTGTGTATTATGGCAAGCTGAGCCTTGATGCATATTGTGTAATTCAAGAGCAACACAAGGATGTCATTGTCAACACGCTTAATGACTCTTATGTGTCTCTTGGCGTGGTGGATGGCATGACTGACTGACTCACTCACTATGTGCCTCTTCTTGATCACTCATCAAATTGACGAGGCTCTCCACACTGTCCTTTTGAATGGTTTTGGTTTCCTCCACATCGTCAGCATCTCTGGCCAAGAGAACTCAGTGAGTCTATGTGGACCTGAGCTGGATATGTAATAGCAAACAGAAGCAGAAGCCTTATTGGCACTGCTTGTCAAGTAGCTCCTGTGATTTGGTACTTCTGTGTGCCCTGAGGCAATTGGGTGGTCAAATCTGTGAAAAAAAATAATCAGAGGTAAAACTTTCTTCGAGCAGTTGGAAATCTTTTCTCTTCTGTCATTCTGCACACATGCACACCTGTGGCTTGAGTAAGTAACCTATCCTGCCATTTCCCCATGCAACCAGTAGGGGCAATATTCTGTCTTGAAATGAAGTGGCTCCGGGGTCCGTAAGCTTTTCTTGTCAAGTCATTGGTCCGACATGTGGAAAACGACCGGATTAAGGTTGGCGAACATGCGTTAAGGCTGGCAACCGTACAATTGAGGAGGTATTGGACAAGCAGTGGCAAGCAGGCTGGCACGTTCTGCCTCAGCTCAAAATAATGAGATAATCATCTGGGCCAGAGGTTTTGATGATGCGGAATAAACCGAAAGCATTGAAAAGGACGGCACAGCCGATATGATGATTGAGCAAGAAGGCAGACACCAGGAGAGTGGACATGACATCCACCTCGCCAAGACACACAGAAGAGTCCTCAAGTGTGATGACAGTCAACATCATTATGTTGCTCTTGTATTTATATATATATATATATATATTGTATTTTTATCTTGTCTGTGCTAAAAGCAATAGAGATTTGTTTAAAAAACAAACAAAAAAACATTAGGTAGTAATGTTGGAAGCTTATGTAGGTCATACAGTATCTAGATCTAGATCATACCTAATCAGCATTGGACAGGTGTACTACAGAACCACTCATATTATGTTCTTGTGATGAGGGGTGTGTTTTTGTCTTCAGCGTGTGGCAAAGTTACCACGTGGACAACTTTTTCGAGCCATACGTTAGAAAACCTTTCGCTTCAAGAAATAGCTCAAATTTGCATCTGCTTCTTTTTCTTATCTCATATTGTATATTGCCACTTCTACTTACTGTTCGTTACCTTGTAAATGCTGGCTGAAGGTTATTCTGCCATATTGCACTTGTATGTTACTGCGGAGTAGGGCAAATTGGCTCTCGGAGTTAATCATTTAAGACCCGAGGCCAATTTTCGCAGCGAGTTTTGAGCTTGTAGATCTTTTGCAGAATTTGAATTCTGAAAAGTAAGTTTTAATGGGTTAAAGTAACACTTGTAAACAGTCGCGACTGTGAGGCATGAATACCTCTGTCTCTCCCCGTCTCCATGTCCCTCGCGCTGCTTCCAAGGACCAGTGACCTCTGGCTGGCTGTGTCCCTCAGCCCCGTCTCCCTGTCCCTCGCGCTGCTTCCAAGGACCAGTGACCTCTGGCTGGCTGTGTCCCTCAGCCCCGTCTCCATGTCCCTCGCGCTGCTTCCAAGGACCAGTGACCTCTGGCTGGCCGTGTCCCTCAGCCCCGTCTCCATGTCCCTCGCGCTGCTTCCAAGGACCAGTGACCTCTGGCTGGCCGTGTCCCTCAGCCCCGTCTCCATGTCCCTCGCGCTGCTTCCAAGGACCAGTGACCTCTGGCTGGCCGTGTCCCCCAGCCCCGTCTCCATGTCCCTCGCGCTGCTTCCAAGGACCAGTGACCGCTGGCTGGCTGTGTCCCTCAGCCCCGTCTCCCTGTCCCTCGCGCTGCTTCCAAGGACCAGTGACCTCTGGCTGGCTGTGTCCCTCAGCCCCGTCTCTCTGGCTTCACTGATCTCTCCTTTATCATTCATATCAGGAAGTAGTCTGGAACGCAGCGCAGCTCCATACTGGATTAAAGCCATTTGCACAGATTGAAGGATCATCGTCACACTGTAAACACTGTTATATACAGAAAACTACCGTAACCACTACAGAGCAGTGGTTCTCAAAGCTTTTATTTTCAAGGACACCCCCAGTTTGGTATGCAGTGTATAAATGGTTCCCCCTCAAGGACCCCTGGGGGTCCCCGGACCCCACTTTGAGAACCACTAGAGCAGTGGTTTTCAACTAGTTTTGTCGGGGCTCAGACTTTTAAGACCTTTTTAATACCTAAAAGTTTTAAAAAGAAGAATAGAAAAGAGCCTTACTGCATCAAAAGTGCGTCAAACATTGGCCAAAGTGTCAAAGCAAAAGGTTTGCCTTGCAACGTGAGGCGTTGTGAAATTGTAGATCTGCTATATGTTTCCACGATATTTATACTTTTATACTTTGAAACAGAGTCAAACAAAATGTAATGCCACCCCAGTACAAATATGATTATTTTGGGGGGTCGCGGCCTGAGAATGTTGAGACGACTGCACTAGAGGACATGGGTTCAAGTCCAGTGTAGTTGCCGACGTGTCCTTTCCTCAAGGCAGTGAATTCCTCCCGTCGAGGTGTCATACTGTCAGTGCTCTCCAATGGACGATGGCCAGCCAGACAGTTTCCTTTGGGATTGAAGACAATATCATAACTTTTTTTTTAAATGATATAAAAAGTCATCTGGATGTAGATTACAGCACCATAAACGCAGACCTTTGTGGCTTCTGAATCTGAAGTTCTGTTATCCATCTGTCAGCATGGAGACCATTATACATTTTTACCCTGGTGTCCCTATTTTGGGTTCTCATTTTTTTTAATAGTCGAAAATAGCCGATCTGCAACGTGTCAGACCTAGCTATAGTCGCTATTCACTGACATACAGTGCATTTTATAGGGTTTAAGTGGTTAAACTTGTGAGACACCCAGCAACTCCTATCCGCTCCTACCTGTGTCTCCATTTAGCTGCATTTTGATATTTTCTTTATTAAATACGTACATCTATTCTAATAGCACTCAACATAGCTCAGCAGTGTGATTCATCTATGCATGTGCAATGCATCACTCACACACTTTCTGCCCTATCTGTCTTGTTCAGAGCCATTATGGTATAGTCTAGTCTTCTCTAATAGCCATGTCAAGCATCATGTCTGTCACTTCTGTGGTGTTTTCTCCTATATACAGCTTTTGTCCACACACGTCTCATATTGGCCATTGACAATGAAAGGAGAAATTAGGTCAAATGTTTGTCAAATATGACATTAAATGCCATTGACAATGAAGGGAAAATGTACATGTACGTCATATGTAGACGAGCAAATCGGCTAACCAATCACATAAGTTCAGTTGTTGATGAGATGATGATGTATAATGATAAGAGCGCCCCTCACTTCACACGGGTGTGTTTTTTAAAATGTTGACACAGGGCAAGTGGTTAAGGTTAGCAAGGAATATCACCACAAGTGGCCATGTTTTGTATGGAGAGTATAAGGCTGCAGCAACCTACACTCTCCATACAAAACCTGGCCAGTGATTGTGTTCCAGCGTACTGTACAAGGTCAGACTGAAGAGGTCCTTCGTCCCATCAGTCCATTTTAGGCTTAATCTGGAGTTTGGCCAGGGGTAGGGTAATCTGTGTCTCCTGTCTCTCTCCACTGTACCTGTTGAATCCCCACCCCCCCACCACACACACACACACACACACACACACACACACACACACACACACACACACACACACACACACACACACACACACACACGTATCTACATTCTAACTTATTGTGTTTGTTTGTTTGTTTTTCGTAAATTAACATTCTACTTGATCATACTACAGTGTCACACAAAAGTATCAAAAATAGCAGATCTACAAGCTTGAAACATGGCGCGAAGCGACGCGTTTTGAGCCCGTCGATCTGCTACTTTTGGCTATTTGTGAATTTGAATCCTGAAAAGGATGAGGTTTCCAACGTATGAGGTTTCCAACTGACAGAGACGATATTTACTTAGTCTAGTTTGGTTGTTTCGGGGCCACAACGCCATTACACAATGAAGTGTAACATCTGTCTTACGTGGTTAAAGAAATCACTTTATTTTGAAATAATTCCTATGCCATGCTGATGCTTTGCAAATCTGATGTAACGGTCTCCTATTGCGAAGCAGGCAAAACACTCTGGTTGGAAAATCCTATCCCATGCAACTTTAATAATGTCAACGGCTGATTTTGAGCGAAAACACACGTCTGCCATTGGCTGTTGCAAGACATTGGCATATTATGAGAGGTAGAATGAATGGGGTTAATTACAATAGCCACTGGCTGTAGTAAAAACCACTGTACTCGCTTTGTTCAAAGGTACCGTGGGCTTAAAGACACAATTAGTTACACAACAGCCCCAACAAAGCACTGTGTCCAGTGTTTTTATTCCAGAACGGAACCACATGCTTTCTCTTTTAATCAATGCGCTTTATTGGTCCCATTCTGGCCCACTGTGAGTCTGCTCCGCTGTAAGAGGTTCCACAGTGACGTCGCTACGTGTCTCAGTCTGTGAACTGCATAATAAGCCTGAAACATCTGCCTTTTTTTCCTGAGTGAGTCACACAATAGGTTTTAAGTATGGATCTCACATCTGGGCCACAACCGTCCCCGTCGTATCTGAGACAGAGTCAGCAAAGTTGGACACAGTGGAAGAAAAAAAAAGACGATAATACTGACTCTAATCTCCCACAGGAGAATGAGAGAAAACAGTTCAGTCGTGGCACTTGTGTTTTAAGAGTGTGTGTGTGTGTGTGTGTGTGTGTGTGTGTGTGTGTGTGTGTGTGTGTGTGTGTGTGTGTGTGTGTGTGTGTGTGTGTGTGTGTGTGTGTGTGTGTGTGTGCGTGCGTGTGTACGTGTGTACGTGTGTGAGGTCAGGTCGGGGGCTGGAGTATGAGAGCTCTCTGCAGTGCAACAGTGCCTCCTAATGGTGACATTGAGGACTGCATCACAGAAAGTTGTGGCATGCAGTCCTAGTCCAAACGAACAGGAATCATATTAAATTATCCCATTCTCTCTCTCCCTCTCTCTTCGATGAAAGTTCTCGTTTTTCCCCCCCTTCGGGGACCAGCAGGTCGAGCGGACGTTATTGAGCTCTACCACTTCTCATGCCGGAAAGCAGCAGGACTTCACCTCTGTAGAGCGGGTGGGGGGGAAGAGGAGAGGGGGTCCCGATGCTCCTTGCCAAATGCAATAATGTCGGCGCTCAACAAAATATTTGTGTAAGGGTTTGTTTTCGAGCCTTGGATTTCTCGGTCCAATAGGAAGGTAATACAGCACAAAACTCCATCCGCTGCCAAGAGACAATAAAGCTTTCACTCTAAGTCTAAGACCTCGAGCGGCCTTATGCCTCCCTTATGCAAATAGCCGATCTGCAAGCTCACAACGCGTTGCAGCGCACCTATTTTTTACTCTGACGAGCTTGTAGATCGCCCTTTTTTCGCCGTGCGGCTCTGACGCGCAACAAGCTACAAATCAGGATTTCCATCACTGTTAGAGACTCAGTCACTACACTGCAGTATGTACATTCACAGGGCCCCCGCAAACCCAGACTTAAAGCGACATTCCTCGGGGCGCCTTTGAAGTCCCGTGGCATTCCGGCGCTGCAGTACCACACGATAAAACCATAGGGCTCTAGACGTCTGCTCGCCACACAGTCCTGCAGAAGAACAACACATGATGCGTCCGTCTGGCTTGACAGCGGCGCATCTTCCTCTTCTTCTTCCCCGCTTGTTTTCATGACCCCCGCACGCACGTCGTGAGCGCGCACGTCATGCGTGCGCGCGCTTACGCGTCTTGTGTGTCGCGCACACATGTCTCTATGTGTCCTCAATGTGTTGTTGTGTAACCCTAGCCCACTGTGTTGTTCTCAGGAGCGCCACAGATGTTTCTGCTTGCAAAGCAAACAGAACAGAGGCCCTTTTTCTCCAGGATAGATGGGGGGGGGGACTGTCAAAATAAGAGCCTGAGCTCCCGCCCCCCACCACCACCACCCCACCCCCTCGGGGCTGAGTCCACCCTCCTCCTCCTCCTCCTGCAACGACCTGCTGCTTCACCACCCCCCCCCCCCCCCCGGTCACTAGAACTGCTTCTTACTTAACTCTCTCTCTGCCCTTAATACTACCGCTACTTTAGATCATGTGGTTTGCTTGTGCTGGTATGTATGTATAGGTAGTTAATCTGATTTAGCAAATGCACAGGTGTGTGTGTGTGTGTGTGTGTGTGTGTGTGTGTGTGTGTGTTGTGTGTGTGTGGTGTGTGTGGTGTGTGTGTGTGTGTGTGTGTGTGTGTGTGTGTGTGTGTGTGTGTGTGTGTGTGTGTGTGTGTGTGTGTGTGTGTGTGTGTGTGTGTGTGTGTGTGTGTGTGTGTGTGTGTGTGTGTGTGTGTGTGTGTGTGTGTGTGTGTGTGTGCGTGCGTGCGTGCGTGCGTGCGTGCGTGCGTGCGTGCGTGCGTGCGTGCGTGCGTGCGTGCGTGCGTGCGTGCGTGCGTGCTCGTCTGTGTGCGTCTGGGCCCTCCATTAGCTGTGTGGAACATGGGTGGCACGCTGGAGCTTGAAGGGCTGACGACTCCTCAGACTGTGAGAGATTTAGAATACTGGGAGAGGGAGGGAGGGAGGGAGAGAGAGAGAAAACACGGTAGGAGAGCAGAACAACCCTGTCACCCCTTTTACTACCCCTCTCCCCCCAACCCTCGTCTCGCCTCTCTTCTCCTCGTGATTAATGCATCGCTCCCCACAGTGCGCGGCAGAGACCTGCAGGGGTCCCGAGGGGCCCCAGGTGTGGACCTCAGGCAGACGAGAATGGGGAGAGAGGGAAGAAGGCGAGGAAAATCCTGACGTCTTTTTGTTTTCTACTACCGTTTAATTTCAGCGACCATTTACTGCACAAATTTAACCAAATGGACCCGTAAGGGTCCATTTGGTTCCATTTGTGCACTCTGTGTTACCCATTTGGAGCCCCATTACGGAACCCTGGCGTTCCCTGGAGCCCACATTGAGAACCACTGCTCTATTGTATCCACCAGCATGTGTCCATAACGGGGCATGAACCCCCAGGCTCATTTTGTCCTTGTTTTTTCAAGTTTAATATAGTTTAATATATAGGTTAACACCTACAACACCCAGGGGTATTTAGGACCATTAAATCAGAGCGCCCAGCGATTTACAGCAACGGAGCACATTTAGCGACGCACTCCGTCGGGGGCCCCCAAAAATACTATGGCCATGCTCGCCATTTTATCGTTATCTTATATTTAAACATAATTTATCAACACGTTTCTCTGAACTTGGAACTTTCACCAAACAAATTCCTCAGTATATAGGTCGGTTCATTTTTTCTTTTCAAACCACGTGAGAAGGTCATCTTCTATCACTGGTAAACATATGGTAACATTTTACTGACGTGTCCACAATACCGCCTCCAGGTTGAAAAAAACAAACGAAAAAGTTGACAGTTGACTCTCATAAAAGTGATAATACAGAGGGGAGGGTTCAACCCATTACATCAGGGTTCACTCCAGTATACGGCATATTATTAGCGCGTGGGACGAACACGGGAGGAGAATTGGAGAGAAAGAAGAAAAAATAAAAGGCAGGGCGTTCATGTTGGCAGGGAGACGTGGGTAATTTGTACCGGCGCTGATAGCGAGAGAGAGATGGATGCGGCGGGGGTGGGGGGGGGGGGAGCCGTTTGAGCCGTGAAATCGAAGAGGATCAAAGTGTCAGTGTGTCGTAAATAAGATCCCCCCCCCACACACAAACACACACACACACACACACCGATCCCCCTCCCTGTGGATAGGAGGAACGGACGTTGTATTTATCTGTGTCTTAACAGCACTGGGACGGTGCTGGGTGCACTAGGGAGACATATGTGTGTGTGTGTGTGTGTGTGTGTGTGTGTGTGCACGTGCGCACGTGTGTGTATGTCTCGCCTTGTGTATTTGTCTTGGTTAGAGTGAGTGTCGACTGTTGAGGACGACGTCACAGTTTGTGTGTCCAGGTGTACAGTAACTGTCTGTGTGCGTTTCTGGTGTTTATGTGTGTCTTAGTGTGTGGGCCTGCGCGTGTTTGTTTGAGAGAGCGAGTGTTTTACGTCACGGTGTACTGTATGTTTGTGTGCGTGCGCGCGTGCGTGTGCTCACAGCTGCATGCGAGTGTCTGCTGGACTCCCCGTCTACTACATCAATGCCAGTATTACTTACTCACGTAAACTAGGGAGATGCTCCAATGAAACCGCCTTTTTCTGGATGTTCCACTTTCCCACAACTCTTTACTGTACAGTATGTTGTTGTGAGAGAGAGAAAGGGAGAGAGAAATGGAGAAAGCACTAGCGGCTCTAGCGGCCCTGATGAGCTTGTTTCCTCTGAGGCAACATGTGTGTTTGAGTGCTGAGGCAGTGTAATGAGAAGGCCAGGTGCGTGCTTTCTCCCCGCAGGGAGGAAGTTCTTGTTTACTCATATTTAACCCCCTCGGCGACCCCTGACTTTCTACGGCCCGCTCGGGCCATACAAACCCCTCCGCTGTTGTTTGAACGCAGCCAGGCTCGTCACACACAACAACACCTCTGATATGAAAGGCCTTGTGAAGCTTCACGGCGGCTCAACGTGCTTCCACTGAGAGAACGCATGAAGTCAGCATTATATATATACAGTATCTAGGATTCTGAATCAGAATCATCTGTATTGTCACATCACAGGTTTACAGGTGTAATACACTGGGTGAAATTTGTTTTTTTGTCGCTTTTGTTGTTTCCAGAAAGAGAGGAAAAATTACGGGGGTGCGGGTGGGGTGCAAGGGGTGCAAGGGGGAAAAACAAAAAGTATCTACATGTCATATCCATCCGTACAGTGTGAGGTTTAGACATAAGGTGCATAGCAGCTGGTACTGTTCATGGTATAGACTAGACTAGAGACATTTAGGTGCAAAAGGAGTATGAGCACATTGTACTGAGGCATGTGTCAGGTTCAACCCACACCAATAATAATAATAATAATAATCCACGGGTAGGTCCATGAACATTCAAACTACTGTCACTATTTTGGGCTTGGTAGAGATTTCGGAAAATTGCCGGATCTACAAGCTCACAGCGTATTGCAGGGTGGCACGTTGTGTGCGTGTAGATCAGCTATTTTCACTATTTGTTGTACAACAAAAGATATAGGGCTTAATTAAGTAGTGAATGTGTGGGCCGGTACCAGTGCCCATTCCAATTCCTACGGTCTCGGAATCTGGGAGTCTGAGGTTACCAATATCATTGGCTGACTTTAGTGCATACCATGCCTGAACGCGAGCATTTTTCTACCGTAATGTCCAAACACTAACCTCATACCTAAACGTAACCATGTGTAACGTAATGTCTAAATATAACCATGAATCCTCTCCCTATCTTATTCAGGTCAAGCTCTGCTTGGCCATGCATTGCAATGTGCATCATGCGTATTCTATTGTTGGTTCAGAAACCAGCAGTATATGTACATTAAACTTATACGTACATTAAACTTAATGCACATAGCACTCTTCAAATAAGTCAAGATGTTCACTCAAAATTCCACTCCATAAGTGGAGGTAATAAGAGCACTCAAAATATAAAATATATGCAATAAATAATGATGTGCTGTCGTTACTGTAGCAGTTAAAATTCTGGGTTATATAAAAAAATACGGCTGAGATTTGAATTTACATTATGCATCAATTGTGTATCAATTCCAGCTTTAAGCATTCATTCCGAGTGAAAGTAATGTTTGGGGACTACTGTCCTCATAATAGCAGTGCTACCTGCTCACCAGCAGAGGGTGCTCTTAATCACGGTTTGCTCTCAGGTGGTAGCTACTCTTGAAAAGTACAAGCTACTCACTTAAAGATGATACATGTATCATAGAAACATGGTTTGCTTAACTCAGCTTCCTCAGAACATGTAGCTCAAGCTTCTTTGTAAAATATGATAATACGGGCTTGGGCCATGGCTCAGCGGTCCAGGCAGCTTGGCTGGTAATCCAGTCTGGCAATGTGCCGCGGGTTCGACTCCCGATCCCGACGGCCTTTACTGCATGTCTTCCCCCCATCTCTCTCCCCATTTCCTGTCAGCCTACTGTCTGTCCCTCCATACAAAATATATAAAATAAAGGCGAAAGCCACAAAAAAAACATTAATAAAAAATATGTGGCGTAATAGAAGAT
Organism: Electrona antarctica; assembly: GCF_951216825.1. Lineage (NCBI taxonomy): Eukaryota > Metazoa > Chordata > Actinopteri > Myctophiformes > Myctophidae > Electrona > Electrona antarctica. The sequence goes on from NC_136812.1 coordinate 37,321,759, forward strand.
GTTATTGAACAAAATAATACAAATTTAAGTGACACATCATGAAACTAGCTCAAGTCAGTGTGTGTATTATTTCAATTTAATATTTATTAAAGGTTTTATGGGTCAACCTGAACATTCTTTCTGGAAAAAATATTAATCGAATTGGCAGCCAGCCAACATTCTTGAAATGGCACCTTTTGTTCAAAAATACTTGAACTTGCACACTACTATAGGTCATTACAATGGACAAAAACTGGGGTATTGATTGATTGAAGTATTTATTTTTGCAGAATTGGTACATTTCACATGAAAGCACAACTCAATACAAAAACATTCAATATTTGAACATTATCTTTGCTAATAATATGTTGTGTTCATGTTAATGCTCTGATGACTAGAAGCAACCTTTACTTTTTCTTGTATAACTAAAAGCTAAATTGGTAGTTAATTAATTGTGCCTCTGAATGACCAAACAAGTAGTTATGCAATGTTTCCCTTACACTGTGTCACAGCAGTGTCTCAATGAGAGTCTCTTCATTCAGATTAGATGCCAGGCATTGAGTTCAGCTGTACTCTGCTAGTCTGTTTTATTAGCCAGGCTAGTACTCTGCATGTTCTACTTACATTTGAACAATTCAGTCAACACAGTCCTGTAGGGGGCAGTATGATTCAACTTTTTTCCTTTGGTTTTGCTAACTGTAAGCTGCTGTACCTGATGCCCAGGTATAAGATGTACAAGTTCACATACAGTACAGCAGTGGTTCTCAACCCCACAGGGGGGGTCCCCACTTGATTTTGGGGGGGGGGGGTCCCCAGATGACTCTGAAGTGAATACCTAAAACAATAGTGCTTCATAAGTGTCTCACCGTATCCCGCCATAAAAACAAATCATTATCAGTGCAATGCCAATCAAAAAAAGTGTCCATTTGGTCAGTGCAAATGTGTGAGAAGTGAAAGTGCTTACAGCGAGAAACAGCACAAAGAACCCCACCCTAGGAATGTCATTAGAGGTCAGAGTCTTTGAAACATCTATTTATTCTGTTGTTACTGGCAGAGCTGTGTAACATTTATATGCCTCTTCTCTTGGTCAGTTCTCACTCATAAAAAGACTCAATGTGTTTTTGTTTACTGGTTAAATAAAATAAAATAAATATTCCAGGATACAGTTGACCTGGCCAAGCGTCCAAGCGAGAAAAGAAAATCACACCCGTGTGAAGTAAGTGGTGCAACTCCGTGTGGGGGTCCCCGGGGGGGGTTCCAGACCCACAGGAACGCACCCAGGGTGCCGGCCCCGATTCCGGCGAGCCGCCCCGCGTCCGAAACGGTTGAGAAATGACAGAGTCCCTCTACTGTACCCTCCACTGTACTGTACTGGCACACCCGAAATCACCATATATACAGTTAATATGTGCGTGTGTTTGTGTGTGTGTGTGTGCTGTTTTCGTGCTCAGACGCACCCAGCCACCCACCCACCCAGCCAGCCAGCCAGCCACCCACCCACACACATAGTCACTTAAGGAAGTGGTTGCACCACTTAAAAAGACCATTACTTCATCAAAATGTACCAACAAACTATTAGTAAGGGCATTTTATCAGGTATTTGACCAATCTGGGAACTAAATCGTTACCAAGAAATGTCTTCACCAATGTGTTTCTAAAGGTGTCTAATAACATGTACTAAAAGTTTGAAATTCAACTCCCGTGGGAAATTGAGTTATTAGCATAATATGTGACCATACCCATAACATCCTATATAAGGCAAAAAAGTCCAAATTTCATCATTCTTTAAGTAGCATGTGACATATGCAACTAGGGTGATTTCATGATTTTGAATCCATTCCAAGCATTAGTTTTGCACAAAATACACTCCTTGGGCTAAATTAGGCCATATCCACTTGTGCTGACCTCATCACGTTTGTGTGGCCGTTTTCCTCCCAAGGAGTGTTTTTTGTGCAAAACTAATGCTTGGAATGAATTCAGAATCATGCAAACACCCTAGTTTCATATGTCACATGTTACTTAAAGAATGATGAAATTTGGACTTTTTTGCCTTATATAGGATGTTAAGGGTATGGTCACATATTATGCTAATAACTCAAATTTCCCACGGGAGTTGAATTTCAAACTTTTAGTACATGTTATTAGACACCTTTAGAAACACATTGGTGAAGACATTTCTTGGTAACGATTTAGTTCCCAGATTTTCATAGATTTCTCTTTATATACACTACTATAAAAACTGGTCAAACATTGGCCAAATTATCAAATAGCATAATAGCCTGAAAAGGTGGAGAACCATTGCAGTAGAGTACACACAATGCACATCAACACAGAAAGTAGAAGCTATGGGGAAGGGACTCCTTTCTAACATAGAGACCCCTGACGTGCATTATTTCACACTCACATTGTTAGTGATTGGTCCCAGAGTTACTCTAGTCTTGAAACAGTTTTCGTTTTTTTCTTCGCCTCAGTTACAGTATCAGTAACTATACTAATACGTTCTAACCCTAACTGGTCCTTGGTATGTGTCTGTCAGATGCTCAGTGGTCCAGTCTTTAGACCCAGCAGGTCTAAATCGAGGTCTTTGTTCACAGTCTGAGGTGTTCAGCTGATGCCGGCTCCCGCTGTCAGATTAGAAAGGCGAGCGCGCTGACCTGACGCACGGTGTCAGGAATGGCCCTGAATTGAGGAGTGATGAAAAATGTCAGAATGGCTATTCAGCTCACGCATGCATTGCATGCTCCAGTGCACACACACTTTAGCCGAATAGTTACGCACGCGCACACACACACACACACACACACACACACACACACACACACACACACACACACACACATCTGCAGCACACTTTACCCTTATTAAAAGGCATTCTGCTGCAATCCCATACAGGAGGCACAATTCAGCACCTTCAGTCATCGCATGACTAATGACATTTCACACGCACGCACGCACGCACGCACGCACGCACGCACGCACGCACGCACGCACGCACGCACGCACGCACACACACACACACACACACACACACACACACACACACACACACACACAAGGTGCATGATCAGCTGGCCTCTTTGACCTACATGATGAGAACTGAGTGATTTTTCAGCAGAAATGAAATTTCTTTTGAATGTGTTTTGTTATTATTTGGCTATTATCCATTATGTGGAATTGATGTAAAAGCTGGTTTGTTGCAGAGTAGCTGGTGGCCCAGCATTTTAGTACAAAGGTATCCATCCATCCATCCATCCATCATCTATCATTGCATGCATGCACAGAATCTCTGTCTGTGTGTCCACTGCATATTTGAAGAACCGTCCGAACGATGGACTTGTAGCACAGTGCCATGTCACAGTGCCAGTCGGTCAGATGAGCATATCTCTTGATCTGTCTGTGTGTGTGTTTGTCTGTCAGTTGGTGTCCCCTTTTTGCCCATAATGAAGATCTCTATAGTACTTACTGACGTCATAGACTGGCCTCCCCTTCCTTCCAAACGCATGACATGGAAGATTGGCCTCCAACTACTATGACAATGTGCAGCTACTGTAATAGGTACTCTGACAACAACGGGTACTGCATCGTCCTCGTCTGAAAGAAAGTGTCAACATGCCCAAAATAAATCTTTTAGAAAAGTAATATGTTTTGTGCCCTACAGTTGAAGATGACAAAGCAGCAGGGTTCCGTTCCTATTTTCTGATTGTTTGTGTTAAAAGGAGATGTTACATAACATCCCACTGACTGACCAGCCTGTTGCAAGAGGAGACCAGTTTAGCCCTTTTGCACTTACAACCTTTAGACGCATTTAGACCTGAGACCAGATTCTACAAAATGTCTTCTAAATCCTGACAGTTTTCTGTAAAACCTATGTTTCTGTCAGTGGTGCTCAAACTATTTCATGTCAAGGACCCCCAAAATGATATGTAATTGGCCACCGACCCTCATCTGAAACTATGTTGTTCAAGGGACCGGACCCCCCCCCCAGAAGCAAATACGGTATTTGAGTTAAAAACATATAGCCAGTATTTCCAGAGCTTTCACGCATGCACTCTCGTGCAGCGCACGTACATGCGTCGGACCCGTGCATACGCGCACTTTTTTGTCTTTTGTCTTTTTAGGTTATTTGCCCTTTTTGGCCTATTCGCGACCGCCTAATAAAAATCATACTGTGGTGGTTGGTCATGATTGTGTGAGCCCGCCGCCCACTACACAGTAATGTATATAGGGTTTCCCCTATATGCATTATTGTGTAGTACAACCTTGTTGCATGGCTGTCTTCTGCCCTCAATTTCCCACAGAAAGGAGGTGTCATTCACTGCTAACATTTTCCTTTTTCTCCTTAACCCATTCACATGATGAATTCACATGAATCTGCTATTGAAAAATTGTGAAAATGTGGTGCAAATCTTTGAATATATATTCTTTCAGAGCGAATGTTTTTAACTCAAATCTTTGCTTCCGGGGGGTCCCTGGAACAACATATTTTCAGATGGGGGTCCGCAGCCAAATACAGATAATTCTGGGGGTCCTTGACATGAGCACCACTGACATAGAAACATAGGTTTTTAAGTGGTGTAACCACTTCCTTAAGTGACTATGTGTGTGTGTGGGTGGGTGGGTGGGTGGGTGCGTCTGAGCACGAAAACAGCATGGTTGTTTTTCACCACCTGTGCGCAACTTAACACACACACAAACACAGTACACGCACATATTAACTGTATATGGTGATTTCGGGTGTGCCAGTACAGTACAGTACAGTACAGTGACAGTACAGTACAGTACAGTACAGTACAGTGGAGGGTACAGTAGAGGGACCCCCACACGGTAACTTTGTCATTTCTCAACCGTTTCGGACACGGGGCGGCTCGCCGGAATCGGGCCGGCACCCTGGGTGCGTTCCTGGAACTTTTAGCCTTAATGAATGACTGTACCTCGTGTACCATCCATCCATCCATCTTCAACCACTTATCCGTAGTCGGGTCGCGGGGGCAACAGCTCCACCAGAGAGCTCCAGACTTCCCTCTCCAGAGCAACATTAGTGACTTCCTCCTGGGGGAAACCGAGACGTTCCAAGGCCAGTGAGTAATCCCTCCATCTGCACCTTGGTCTGGAATGACATTTGCGATGATTTGATTGGCTGAGCACAGAATGCGATGTATGATGATCACGATGATCCACGACTCGCCTGTGCCAAAACGAGGGACCTTGTCTTTCTTTAATTTCATTTAATCAAGTAATTATTATTATTATTTATTTATTTTTACTCACATGTTAGACAGCCTACAGTACATGCGGATCCGACGTGCACGCGCGCACGCTTATTACTCCTTTTTCTGCTCAAAATGAGCCAAAATCCAGTGTTTGGAAGGTTATTATTCCCTCTTCTTACATCCGCGGACGAAAACAACTGGTTGCCCTCAAGGAAGCTTAGAGAAGGAAGTGTCATGGTCACGTCCGCCATGACTTTCATGGGAGCCAAATCACACCGGAAGTTACATGAATACAAAGCAGTGAATGGCGCAAGCAAGCTTGACCAGCTCATAACAAACATTATTTATGAACCATTGAGACCTGCGTCATACAGTATAACCGGTTCAGGCATATAAAAGAAGACATATCACAGTTTGTTTTCTAATCACTTGCTTTTCGATGTGTACAGAGTGCACAGTGTCAGTACATCATTTTATTTGAGGATTTAAACCATAGAGTATATAAAAGGATAGAGACTGATCTGGCGCAAAGCTCCGCCCCCTCCGCTATTCATGTCAGAGCAAGTTGCTCAGTGGCGTTTTGAAGCACCCGGAAGGACCGTCTCAAAACGTCTACTTCCGCATTTGCCAACCAAATTTTGGTTGGCAAATGCGGAAGTGCAACCGAGCGCTCAATGTTAAAGCCCAGCTGCACGGGGTTTCCCGGTCATGAATCCACGGGTCCGCCTGTAGTCCCTCCTCCTAACACTAGGGCCCAGAGCTTCAACGTTGAATAGCCTCACTGGCCCCTTGATTTGAACAGCAGCAGGTATCATTTCTGTTCCGGGGGTATCGCGAGATTTGGCTGCCAGACAGGAAACGGTGGACAGTCTCGCGATACTTCACTGAGCTCTCATTGACTCCAGTGCATTCTGCCGAACTTCCGGGGGCAGTTTGGTGCGACGAAGCTGCGAAGTGCGACATAATCTGTCGTGTGGGGTAATTAGCCAATCTATCAGACTGGACGCCACAGTATTCGCCACAGGGAATTGGTAAGAATTCACAAGGAGACATGGATGGAGTGTTGCTCATATTCACAGTCTTTGTTGAATGTAGCACAGCACAATTAAAGAGCACAGTATGGTAGATTGGCAAGACACAATAATCTTTGTCTGTTCATGTGTGTGGTTCTAAAGGAGGGAGGGAGACAAAGGAGATCACAATATATAGCAGGGGTGGGCAACTTTGACGATGGAGAGGGCCACTATATTTCCACTCTCACTCCCTATAGGGCCATATACTGTCGTAGCAAAAATAGCCGATCTACAAGCTCAAAACGCGTCGCAGCGCGACGCGTTTTGAGCTTGTAGATCGGCTATTTTTGCTATACACGAATTGAAATCTTACATTTTTGCTATTTTTGAATTGGAATCCTGAAAAGTAACATTTTTATGTCATTTCAAATGCCTTTAATTATACTTGTGTTGAGCATTGAGCTACTAATTTAGACTGAAGTAATTAAAGCGGGTCATGTTTGCATGTTGTGGAATTGTAACAGCTGAAACCAATATTATATCAGTATTCTGACATTAACCTGAGGGCCGCATTAAGTGAAGGTGGGGGCCGCATGTGGCCCCCGGGCCGCCAGTTGCCCACCCCTGATATATAGTATGCATTGCTTACAATACAGCAAACTCCTCCATTACTACAAACAGTACTTACTCCACAAAGCACATAACACTCACTACAATATACACCATGTACACAGCAGTTAAGTATTCACAAAGAATCACTTAAGTATATCAGCTTCATGAAAGGAAATTATCACCATCATCAAATACAACAACTTGTTGTGAAGTGAATGAATGCTCTCATCAAGGGCACGGTGTCCCTGTGCTAATAATCACACCTGCACTGGATGTGACTTAATTGTCCAAATCCATTTCAATTAGGGCCTTTTGTACACTCTCGATGGGGCTGTTGTAGTAGAACACTGTGAACTTTTTAACCATGTCCCATTTGATGTCCTCAAATGGCGGGGGGTGGGGGTGGTGGGCAAGGGGACCGGGACAAGATGTACTATAACAACATTAGTGTTTGACGCAGAGACCTACTGCTGGCAGAGAATGCCTTCTGCACAGCTTCGCTCCACAAGGATGCTGTAATCATTCAGCCTTTGCCAGTTACAATGGAGAGCTATACTTTGTGGCAAAAACCTGGACCAGACCTTCGACGACGAGACACACACTGTTCGCTTTGCCCCCAGTGTCTTATACCACACAGAAAGGCCCTTTCTGTGTGGAGGACTGTATGTCATGTTTCAACATATATCATAATAACAGGTATTTTAGACGCTCAACTCGTCACATTATTGGCTTTACACAGAGTAAAGAGTTTAAAAATTGCAGTGTGTTTGTGTGCATGCGTGTCTGTCTGTCTGTCTGTCTGTCTGTCTGTCTGTCTGTCTGTCTGTCTGTCTGTCTGTCTGTCTGTCTGTCTGTCTGTGTTGTTTCCTTCTCTCTCTGTGTAGATATTAGTCTGGGATCTCTGTGTGGAACCGGGAGAGTCTTTTTTCCAGAGCCTGGGTGTCGATGGTCACTGAGGGGACGCTTGCTTTGCAGGTTAGGATTAGGTTTAGGCATAGTTTTTGTGAGGTTATAATAATAACCCTGCCCTGTAGTAAGTTGTAACCGGTGCTGTAAAACAAGCGTCCCATCAGCGCCCATCGAAACCAGGCTTTGCAATGGCAGATTTGTCTGGTTTCCAGGCTACTCTCTCCCTCCCTCTTCCTCTCCCTCTCTCACTCTGTCTCTCTCCCATACTCTCTGTCTCTGTCTCTCCCCCCTCTCGGTCTCTCTCCCCTCTCTCTCTCCCATACTCTCTCCCTCTGTCTCTCCCCCCTCTCGGTCTCTCTCCCCTCTCTCTCTCCCATACTCTCTCCCTCTGTCTCTCCCCCCTCTCTGTCTCTCTCCCCTCTCTCTCTCTCCCATACTCTCTCCCCTCTCTGCCCCCCCCCTCCCCCCCATCTCTGTATGCGCCATGCAACTGGTATTGTATGGCGTGTGGAGCTTCAATCAAGTCTTTATCTTGACTCAGTGCTGTTCCCATCACCTTTGCCAGCTCTGGCCGGCGTACCATGTAACTGTTAGAAGCACCGCGATTGATTATCTTTACACACGCTCCCATTCGTGCACACTCCTTTCCCAGCCGTCCTCCCTCAAAGACGCACGCTCGCAAACACGCGCCACACGCAATTAGGAAATATCAAAGTGAAATTGAGCTCGACTGGAAGTGTAGCTAATGATGGATGGCAGAGAGTCATAAAAGAGTGATCATGAGGAACTATATCAAAGAGCATTAGCACAGCTTAGGATAAGGGACTACAAAGTTCTGTGTACACTGGAAACCAAAGACTTTAATATCCTTAACCCATGCAACAGTCAAAAGAGTCCACAACAACAGAGGGGTCGGGTGTGTGTGTGTGTGTGTGTGTGTGTGTGTGTGTGTGTGTGTGTGTGTGTGTGTGTGTGTGTGTGTGTGTGTGTGTGTGTGTGTGTGTGTGTGTGTGTGTGTGTGTGTGTGTGTGTGTGTGTGTGTGTGTGTGTGTGTGTGTGTGTGTGTGTGTGTGTGTGTGTGTGTGCGCGCTTTTTTACCATATTTGTGAGGGCCAAATGTCCCCACAAGTATAGCAGAATTTGATGAAAATACATTTAATATGAAGAGCTTTGTTTCTATGAGAAATGGATGTTTTAAAATGATTGAGTCAGGCTTACAACATGGAAAATATTGCGATTGGTTTAGGATTGGACACAGTTGTGGACAGGAGTTGGGGTCAGAGTTAGGTCTCGTTTATATTTATCTGCGCATTGTGAGCTTGTAGATCTGCTACTTGCGGTGCACAACACTGGCAGACAACTTTATGCTCATATTTCTTTGACACAGTTAAAGGATATACTTTGAAAAGTTCAAGTTGTCCATCTTGTCTGTGAGTGAGTGTGACTGGAAAAGTATGCCCATATATGGACATGCATGATACCCTAACCCAGCTCATATGGCTGGTAGTATTATTTCCTGACTGTTGTTTGTGATATCTGACTAGACCTTGATCAGTGAGAGAAAGGTGGAGGAGAGGAAGGGGGAGAGGGAGAGAGTGGGTGAGAGAGGAAGGGGGAGAGGGAGAGGGAGAGAGACAGAGTGTGTGTGAGAGAGGAAGACAGAGATAAAGCCTATTGACCAGTGGATGCGCCGTGCTGAACACTGCATACACTGATCGATGTTGTCAAGTGACTTCATTATAGAGATAAGCATCTGTCTGATGATGATGATGATGATGATATCACCAGCAGCTCATTCTAAAGCCTAACGCCGGGGCTCCACTGAGTGTGTTGCGTCGTGTTGCGTTTTGTCGTAAAACAATGAACCGGGGCGACTTGGTGACGCCGTCCAAACGCGACCGTCGGTAGTGGAGCACCCTTCATTGATTAAAAAGAGAATATTCCCTGCGTTGACGATGACGCTACGCTGACAGACGCCCAATGGCTGCAGTGCAGTGGAGCCCCGGCGTAATCCATGCTCCGTCACGCAATGTGCCGTGCCACCAAATATCACATTTTGAATTGAACACTTCAAAATCAGTGTAAATTAGGCTTCCTGACAAGCCAATGACTCACTGACTCATACTGTGTGTGTGTGTGCGTGTGTGTGTGTGTGCGTGTGCGTGTGCGTGTGTTCGTGTGTGCATGCGCGTGCAGTCTATGATGGGACAGTGCGAGTGGTAGTAGTTTATGTAAACACACTCCCACAGGAGTCCCTCTCTCTCACACACAGTCTCTAACTGGAGCCAGACCCCCCCCCCCCCCCCCCCTCACTCTCTCTATGTCTCTCTCTCTCCCTTTCTACCTCCTCTCTCTCTCTTTTTTTTAATTCACTCTCCTGTCTACCTCCTCTCCCCCCTCTCTCTCCTACTAACCCTGTCTCGCCCCTCTCTCTTCCTCTCTTTCTCCCTCTCTCCCATTCCCTCTCTCTCTCCCACTCTCCCTGTCTACCTCCTCTCTCTCTACCCCTCTCATCCTTTCCTCTCTCTCTCCCTGCCTCTCTCTCTCTCTCTCTCTCTCTCTCTCTATCTCTCTCTCTCTCTCTCTCTCTCTCTCTCCCTCTCTCTCTCTCTCTCTCCCCCTCCCCCTCTCTGTCTGTGTTCCATTAGTCTTCCTGTGTCGTCCGTCCACAGGCCTGGTTCCATTTCCTCCCGTCTCAGACTAAACCCCCTGCATGTCCTCCAGACAGCTGACCCCAGGCTGTCACTGTGTTCCAGGGGTGGTCTCTTACGTAACAACCACAGGAGCCTGGAGCTTTCAACTGAATGAGGGGGCATGGGGGCTGCGTGTGAGACTGTGAGTCAGTGTGCATGCTTCTGCATGCAGTGCTTTGAACCACTTTATAACACCCTATACGTCTGTTGACCGGGATGCGCCAGAACAGCACAACTTCAATATGGTTACAGCGCAAGACGCCGTCCTACAGTAATGTGCACATCCATTACCCAGAGTAATGCACTCAATACAGTAAATTCTCTCCACGCACGGACAGAGCAGTGGACGTGTTTCAACCCAATAGGCATTTCTCAGCGTTGACTGAAGAAAAGAACATTTGTTTTCACCATCAGACTGATGACGACAATGTCTGATTTTACTGCTTTTAATTTCAAGGACGTCTGAGAGTGTATTGTCAGGGTGGACATTTCAATATACAATGTGTGTATTGAAAGGTATACGGTGTATTCACCTGAAATCTGAAACCTTGGTGTTTGGTTTCCCATGCATGCAAGGAGAGACCCGGGCTTCAAATCCCGGTGGTTACGTGCATGTCCATGTTTGTACGTATGCGTGCCCCCGCTGGCATGTCCATATGGCGTACGGCCGTACGCGCTACGCGTGTCAGTCAGTTGGCCAGGTGGAGCACTGGTTCTCAACGTTGGGTTGGGTCTGGGGACCACCAGTGGGTCCGAATGGAACCTTACAGGTCTGTAACTTCGAGAGTGTACAAATGGAACCAAATGGACCTGTAAGCCATATGTACACTCTCAGAGTTAAATTAACACTGAGACTTTTACAGTGTAAATTTAGACAAAATTGGGGTTTCAAAAGAAAAAAAAACATGGTTCAGTCAGGACAACTCAAGGATGGATGTAATATATATTTATTGAATATAAGAGCAATACAGTATTTATTATGGTTTGGCGATGTATTGGATCTGCTTTTTAGGTACTCAGATCAAGCGCATCAGTCCCGACCATAGGGACTCCGAATCCCCCGTACCTAAACAGTAGATCCAAAACGACAGGTGGTAGCTGGGGTGAAGGTGGTTTGTATACAGCAGCATGCTGATACGCAGCAGCAAGGAAGGAGGAGGAATGCAAACCTCCGGTTGAAGTAGCCGGTATGAAGATGGAGTGAGTGTGTGATTGGCTGAGTGAATCATGTGAATGAGAGCGTGATGATGAGGCGGCCCAATTAACGGCCGGCAGCAACTGCACTGAGGTTCCCTGACTGAACTTGCTCTGCGCATGTCTACGACAGGCACAAATGCTCATTTCTGCTTCTGTTTGCACCACAATGGCAACGAGACTCTCGGGGCTTTTTGTGTCATATTTTTAGCTGAGTTTTCTTGACTGTACAATTACAATTTACAATGCAACGTATAGGCATTTAGCAGCAGATGCTCTTAATCTAGAGGGACTTACAGTAAGCAAGGTAAACACATGGTAATAATCAGATGCATAGAGACATTGTAGTGCCTCAGTAATCTAGGACGGGTGAACCGTCTTCAGTCTAAACATTGTAATAAATGAATATTATGTACATTGAAGCTATTGCCAGGAAAACAAATTAACATGGCAATCTGTCTGACTGCATAGTCGTCAAGGCTACGGCAAGTGCTGTGAGTGTGTGCTACTGCCATACTGTTATGAAACAAAGTATTCAATCAATCAAAAGTCCAATTGTTGAATAGAGGAAGGGAGCGCTGCCGTGGTCCTTTGTTGAACTGAATACAGGTGCTCGTTGGCGAGGTTATCCGAGGCACTCTGTTCCAGTGAGGAGAAAAAAGCCTTTATAGGCATGGCAAAGATCATTACACAAAAAGGGAGGACCAACGCGTTTCGGCAATCAGCCTTCGTCAGGGTCCCAATGAACAGTCCACAATTATTACATAATCAGTTAACACAAAGCGTGCTACGATATCCTCAGCTTGATTAGCCCTGACGCTACGCTGATAGCATTGGACGACCAACCTTTTCCAAGGCCGACAGCAAATGTTCTCTTATAGCGAGAACCACACCGCATACCTCAAAAGAAAGCTTAATCTGTCCACTCTAATTTTGATTTTACCTTGGTGAAACAAAGAGGGAGAAACGGGATGAGAGGTGGATACGAGCCGATCGGTTTGTTATGCAGTGATTCTGTTGACTGGAGTTGTATATACGCTCGCATGGGAGCCGCCTTTACGTGACAATGCGCCCCTCCCGTCCTGTTTTCAGGAAGGGAGGGGGAGAGGCATTTTTCAAGCAAATCAAGTGATTATGAAAAATTATTAAATGTGTCAGTTATTTCTTTGTATATTTACGTTATTTGTCCTGTGCAATTTGTGATTACAAAGCCTAAAAGGCAGAAATAGAAATTGTCCAATGTCTAATATCTCCAATGTTAAACACAAAAAAACACAAATTGTTAATCGCAATTATCTGTGTGACAAGGAATGGTCAACTTAAATTTATAATGGTGACAGCCGTACCCCAGGGTCAGACGGTGAGAAGTGGTGGGGTAGAGATGTAATGGTGTCAGCCGTACCCCAGGTCAGACGGTGAGAAGTGGTGGGGTAGAGATGTAATGGTGTCAGCCGTACCCCAGGTCAGACGGTGAGAAGTGGTGGGGTAGAGATGTAATGGTGTCAGCCGTACCCCAGGTCAGACGGTGAGAAGTCGTGGGGTAGAGATGTAATGGTGACAGCCGTACCCCAGGGCCAGACATTAGGGACTTTAAGCAACGACTGTTTTCAGGACGGCTCCGCTAGGCGGAAGTATGGCGGCTGTGACGCAATCGCCGTAGCTATCAGCGACGGCGACATTGGTTCCCATGGTGACGTGTCTATACAGCGTGTGTCAAACATAAAGCCTTTTTTTTAAACACCCCGTCGTGCGTCAGCTAACTTGCCCATATTGCTTAATTCTTACATGCGCTGGACATGATCAGCAGTGGAAAGATGAGGGAGGGGTACTAGAGATGTAATGGTGACAGCCGTACCCAAAGCAGAGGGGTACTAGAGATGTAATGGTGACAGCCGTACCCAAAGCAGAGGGGTACTAGAGATGTAATGGTGACAGCCGTACCCAAAGCGGAAGGGTACTAGAGATGTAATGGTAACAGCCATACCCAAAGCAGAGGGGTACTAGAGATGTAATGGTAACAGCCGTACCCAAAGCAGAGGGGTACTAGAGATGTAATGGTAACAGCCGTACCCAAAGCAGAGGGGTACTAGAGATGTAATGGTAACAGCCGTACCCAAAGCGGAAGGGTACTAGAGATGTAATGGTAACAGCCGTACCCAAAGCAGAGGGGTACTAGAGATGTAATGGTAACAGCCGTACCCAAAGCAGAGGGGTACTAGAGATGTAATGGTAACAGCCGTACCCAAAGCGGAAGGGTACTAGAGATGTAATGGTGACAGCCGTACCCAAAGCAGAGGGGTACTAGAGATGTAATGGTGACAGCCGTACCCAAAGCAGAGGGGTACTAGAGATGTAATGGTGACAGCCGTACCCAAAGCGGAGGGGTACTAGAGATGTAATGGTGACAGCCGTACCCAAAGCAGAGGGGTACTAGAGATGTAATGGTGACAGCCGTACCCAAAGCGGAAGGGTACTAGAGATGCTGCGGTGGATTAGCAGCAGGTCTCATGTTGTGTGTGTGAAGTGAGCCACCTTGAGACCGATTAGATCTCCAGTCATTAGAGTGTACTCTGCTCAGCCTAGTAAGAGAATGTGTGAAAGATTTGACGTAAATTGCATGCTGCGTTCATGATTTGAGGCTTTTGTTCAAAACGGGGCAATCTTGCAAACTGTGAAAGCCAATTATAGCCAATTAGGATGGAATATGAAATATCGGACAGATCCGACTTGAGCACATGACCATAGAGATACTGTGTAAACAGAATCTGGAGGAGTAATATCCAAAAATGTGTTTTACAAAATTCGGCCTCCTGGTGGCGCTATAAAAGGCAGATGTGGAATATGCAGGTCAAAGGTTTGTCCTTGGCCTCTAGGGAGTGTGCATGCAACGTTTCACACAGATCGGTGCAGTTTTAGGTAAACAATGTGAAAAGCTGCCTCATGGTGGCGCTATAACAGGCCGTTCTGGAAAATGCGGGGCAGAGGTTCATCGTTGGCATCCAGGGAGTGTGTGTGCAAAGTTTGGCATTGATCGGGCCAACGGTGCCGGAGATTAGCTGGTAACGGACGGACGGAAGGACGGACGGACGGAAGGAAGGACACACACACACACGGACGGAGTGCAAAACATACTCTCTCCCCATGCCTTTGGACCTGGTGGAGACAACAATAAGTTTAGGGATAAGGGATAAGGGGTGGCGCGAGATGGAGCCCTATATTTCCCTTTTTTGGGCATGTCATTATTTAAAAATGAATAATAAGACACAATCGAGGGGGGCGCAGCCCAGAGACCACTTCTATTTTAGGGTCCTTCCTTAAATGGAAATGTTTATGGACCCCCTGGTTTAGTGGAATGGAATCTTCTCACCTACTTTTTTCCAAGTTGGCACACTGCTGCCGAGGACTGTAACACTGTAGCACTCTAGTGACTGCCACTAATATTATGTTTCATGTATAGACATAATTACCGCTCAAATCCAGGTCAGGGCGGACAACACACATTGGCTGCGTGTACTGTATGTGACTGTTGTTTCTATATGGCAGTTTTGGCACGTAACCGAGTCCATTTACTCAATTACTGTACTGTTCTGCATACTTTAACTTTTGCTACTTTAAGTGCATTTCTTTATGTTAATACTTTTGTACTTTGACTTTAAAGGACCTATAACATAAAATTCAACTTTTTCAATTTATTTTGTGTTTTTGGGGCTCCCATATGTGTTTTCTATCCCCACAAATAACCAATTTTGAACAATCAGGCTTTCATATCATATGGGTGTTTTAATCGTAATTGCTCTCAGGAACAGCTCAACTGATTTTGGCCTCATCGTGATGTCATCAATGTCACCCTACTTTGTATAATTCCTCCTCTTCTTCAGTCTTCAGTTCCAAATTTGCATTTCCACTTTGTTTACAATGTCCACCATTGTTGATTTTCCAAGTTGGCATGAAATGGGAACAAGCCTGGTTTTATCTAGCGTCAGTATTATAATAACTCAAATATTAAATAATCTGCATATCAGCACCCCCACCACCTCAGGACATTGTGGTACTGCAGCCAAAACGGCTTTCAAAGTCCAGAAAGAAATGACAAGGCCTGGTTATATCAGAGTGGTGATTGAGGCTCAAACCATTAGAAATAACTTTGAGGGACATAGACCATATGATATTAAATATTAAAAGCAGTTTTAAAATGCACGTTATTTGAGCTTTAAGGGGAATTTTCAACATTTTACTATGTCATTAATATACCTTAGAGTTTGTGTGTGGTCACCTCGGTCTGGAGGTCACCTCTGGAGGTCACCACCGTCTGGACCGAGGTGACTTGTTCTGGAGTCACCTTTAGGGTTAGCAATTTTTGTCTATGAGACTTGGCACAGACAAATAAAAAGCACACATCCGACTCTGGTCTAGCTTAACAAAGTCCAGAAGGTTTAGTATATTTCTCACAGTATTCCTTTCATAACTGTGCCTTGACCCATTTATGTGAGCTGCAGAGTGCTGACCTGGGTTCAGCGTGGTGTCAAATCCATTATCACGGAACAGTTGTCATTAGCGGAGCTGCCGGAAGCCTTCGCACCCCACAACCTCGGCATCAACACTGTTGCCATGCAAACGGCATTACTGTAGTGTAGGTTACGGGGGACACGCTGACTCCACTTCCCTCCTCTCTTCTCTTTATCAAGTTTCAGAGAGCACTTATAATTGCTTCCTTGAACCCCATAGCATCCATACTGTATATATAAAATAGCGCCTTTTACAGTGGTAAATGGTAAATGGTAAATGGTGCATTTATATAGCGCCTTTATCCAAGGCGCTGTACATAGATTGTGCATTACATTCACCCATTCACACACACATTCATACACCGATTGCGGCGGAAGCCATGCAAGGTACCAACCAGCACATCGGGAGCAATTTGGGATTCAGTGTCTTGCCCAAGGACACTTCGACATGTAGACAGGAGGAGCCGGGATTCGAACCGCCAACCCATGGATCATTGGACGACCTGCTCTACCTCCTGAGCCACAGTGAGCCACAGTGTGCATTACATTCACTCATTCACACACACAGACGGTGGAGGAAAGCATGCAAGGCACAAACCTGCTCATCGGGAGCTCAAGGACACTATGGTCCTCATTCACAAAGGAGAAATACGCAAGAGTGTAACGGAAGCTTAACGGAAGCGTAAACAGATGCGGGAAATTCCGTCCGATCACGCAACGTTGTTTTGCCGTGCAATTCAAAGAGCGGTGTGTACCACAGGTACGCAGGTGTATGTTGTGAGGTACGCAGGTGAATGCGAACGGGTGCCAAATTATCGGAAAATCAGCGGATAACTTAATTTGCATTGATCCACGCCCCATTTCACACCATAAAAGGCGTCAAGCATGACTCAGCAGACAGCAGTAAAAAAAACAAAAAAGAACTATAGGCCTTACAGCTCAAACGAAATAGAGGTCCTCCTGACGGAATGCAACAAAATAATGATATTTTCCAGTATAGTGGCTTCACAAATTAAAATAAAAATGATTGCTGGAAAGAAATTAGGCTATATTAGGAAATTAAAAGAAAATGATCTGACCATGTCAAGCGCCGGAGCGACGACCACCACCTGCAGTCTCTTTTTTTACATCCATATACCATTACATTTGTGCGTGATTCTTTATATTGTCTATAGCCTACCATTAAACTATATAAATCATTTCCCCAAGCTTACAAAACGGTGAACGCTGCTCCGCACCGCTGCAGCAATGTCAAGCTGACTTACGGTATAAAATGCAGCTTTTTTATTTATTTATTTAAGTTCGGGACCAAGGCAGCAAGCTAGCGTATACTTGGCAATTATATTATAAAGCCTTTTCTTTTCTATTAAACAATTGCTCACTCACACCTTTGCAGAGGTAAAACATATATCCGATATTTTTATCAGAGCTGCATTGATTCATGCGGGGAATAGATTAATATCATCTCACTGTCATCTGTCTGAATGCCATGTGGAGAATGGATTTGTTCTGATCATGGACACGTAGGCATAGGCCTATATAGCTATTTAAAATTTCAACCATATACGGCGGGTAGCCTCCTCTTTGTCAGATCTAAGTGCAGGTTCATTTATGATGATGTCATATTAAAATGATTCGCGAATTTCGCGGGACATTTGGCACCAAACTTGATTGATCTCATCAATATAGTAGCCTACAGCCCAGCTATAAGTTCCCCATATTATAATTAATTAAGGTGCACTGGCTTAAAACTATGACTGGCCGAATTGCACGCTGATGCAATAATGTGGACTTCTATTTTGTTATAGGGCTAATTCATTTTCCAATGAATTCGTACAGTGCAGAATGCAGATAAGTGTATGTTCTTATTATAATTGTGAGTTTGTTTTTTAACATGCAGCGCGAGTCCGCGAGAGCCGATCTACAAGCTCACAACGCGTTGCACTGCGAGTAGAAAGCTGTCAAGTGCAGCGCAATCGCGCATGCTAGAAATATCCTAATAAATAAATAAAAAGGTGTCGGGTTTGCAGGGGCAGTTTCTGTATGGGACTCTAGGCTAACCTGCCTCTAGAATGCATGCATTTAGGCATCCAAGTGATACTTGGCTTTTATATAAGCTATCATTTTTTTATGTGCTGACCAATGTTTTGGACACATTCCTACATATTTTATCTGAGATTTGGGGACTTTTAATTGATTCAGAATGAAGACTAAAGCCTTCTGAATAAATCTACGCAAGCAGTACACGACCCTCTGAGCTGGCGCAGCTTTTAGCGGAGATTCCGACCATCCGACGTCACCGTCAAGTTCACGTTCAAGTTCATGAATCCCCACGTAATGTGGGAATCCACGTAAATGCCTGTCCGCTCACGCTCCGCTCACGTTACGTAACGGTATGAGCGTAAACGCCGTTGTGAATGAGGACCTTTGACACTAACCCTGGAGGAGCTGGGGATTGAACCGGGAACCTTCCAATGCCCAAGCAGCTGCTTTACCTCCTGAGCCACTACGACCCATCCTCCACCCTGATTCAGTTGATTTGTTCCACTATCTAACCGTGGAAACCGTAATGTTGGCTGTGTCATTATAGGCAGCATGCACCGTCGGTTGTTTGTGTAATTCGATGTTCCTTCGCCAGCGCTCCTTAACTCAGGGCTTGTTTGGTGCGAGACGAGAACGCTGTGGGCGCTGAGTCACCAAACGGAGATGTACGCTGCTTAGTTACCAACACAGTCTCACTTACTGTTAGAGCAAGTTTCTCTCTCTCTCTCTCTCTCTCTCTCTCACTCTCTCTCTCTCTCACTCTCTCTCTCTCTCTCACTCTCTCTCTCTCTCACTCTCTCTCACTCTCTCTCACGGCACTGTGTTATTTCTCATTCATCACAGTGATTCACCCATTTTTTGCGGGCATCCCCAGGTGAAATGAAAGTGACAATTTCGGGGGGGGAAAAGAAAAGAAAAAAAGACCATTGCTGCATCAAAAGTAATCAACATAGAGAACATAGCCGATCTACAAGCTCACAACGCCTTGTAGATCTGCTGTTTTCACAATATTTATCTGTGGGACTGAGCCTAACAAAATGTGTGTGTGGGGGGGGGGGGGGGTATAATTATTTTGGGGGTTTGAGAACCACTTCATTCGGCCACGGGCCCCGGGTGTAAATAAACAGCCGCCACAGATGCTGTGGCCTTATGGAAAATACCAGTGGAGCCTTTTGTCCTATTTAGTCTCCCTCCCTTCTAAGCTTTCTGAACGCTAGCTAAACAAATCCATCCATGTATCTTTAGATTCTCATGATTCACATGCATGGGAACAACATACAGTATCATCCCGTGGATCTTGGACTGTATGTGTGTCATCAGTGTATCTGAGCCCCATTGACTTACATCATGAAATGTCATTCTATAAGTTACCTCTTTGGACTGTACTCTCTGTTTGCATAAGAAACAATGGCACTTTTGTCATCAGTTCCAATTTAATTTGTTTAATCTGTATCCTGTACGAGTTCTCTATCCTCATTGGATAAAATGCTGGAGGTATCCAAAATGCATTTTTTTGTTTACTATAGAGTATAGACGAACACTGTATTAACACCGGAGCTACGAGAGACTGCTGAAATGAATGTGACACAGTATGACTTGAAGTACATTTTGTATAGATGACCTCAGTCGCGTCGCAGTTATGATCAGTGACACATACATTTGTGGTTGATTCCACTTCTCTGAACGTCACAGATTACGTACACTGCCAGCCCCTTTTTCACCCCGTCCACCCCTGACCCTCCACCCCTGCCCCTCCACTGCTCCACCCCAGCCCCTCCACCCCTGCCCCTCCACTGCTCCACCCCAGCCCCTCCACCCCTGCCCCTCCACTGCTCCACCCCAGCCCCTCCACCCCTGCCCCTCCACCCCTGCCTCTCCACCCCTGCCCCTCCACTGCTCCACCCCTGCCCCTCCACCGCTCCACCCCTGCCCCTCCACCGCTCCACCCCTGCCCCTCCACCCCTGCCCCTCCACCGCTCCACCCCTGCCCCTCCACCCCTGCCCCTCCACCCCTGCCCCTCCACCGCTCCACCCCTGCCCCTCCACCGCTCCACCCCTGCCCCTCCACTGCTCCACCCCTGCCCCTCCACTGCTCCACCCCTGCCCCTCCACCGCTCCACCCCTGCCCCTCCACTGCTCCACCCCTGCCCCTCCACCGCTCCACCCCTGCCCCTCCACTGCTCCACCCCTGCCCCTCCACCGCTCCACCCCTGCCCCTCCACTGCTCCACCCCTGCCCCTCCACCGCTCCACCCCTGCCCCTCCACCCCTGCCCCTCCACCGCTCCACCCCTGCCCCTCCACCCCTGCCCCTCCACCCCTGCCCCTCCACCGCTCCACCCCTGCCCCTCCACCGCTCCACCCCTGCCCCTCCACTGCTCCACCCCTGCCCCTCCACTGCTCCACCCCTGCCCCTCCACCGCTCCACCCCTGCCCCTCCACTGCTCCACCCCTGCCCCTCCACCGCTCCACCCCTGCCCCTCCACTGCTCCACCCCTGCCCCTCCACCGCTCCACCCCTGCCCCTCCACTGCTCCACCCCTGCCCCTCCACCGCTCCACCCCTGCCCCTCCACTGCTCCACCCCTGCCCCTCCACCACTGCTCCACCCCTGCCCCTCCACTGCTCCACCCCTGCCCCTCCACCACTGCTCCACCCCTGCCCCTCCACTGCTCCACCCCTGCCCCTCCACCGCTCCACCCCTCCACTGCTCCACCCCTGCCCCTCCACTGCTCCACCCCTGCCCCTCCACCGCTCCACCCCTCCACCCCTGCCCCTCCACTGCTCCACCCCTGCCCCTCCACCCCTGCCCCTCCACTGCTCCACCCCTGCCCCTCCACCCCTGCCCCTCCACTGCTCCACCCCTGCCCCTCCACCGCTCCACCCCTGCCCCTCCACCGCTGCCCCTCCACCGCTCCACCCCTGCCCCTCCACCCCTGCCCCTCCACCCCTGCCCCTCCACCCCTGCCCCTCCACCGCTCCACCCCTGCCCCTCCACCCCTGCCCCTCCACCCCTGCCCCTCCACCCCTGCCCCTCCACCGCTCCACCCCTGCCCCTCCACCCCTGCCCCTCCACCCCTGCCCCTCCACCCCTGCCCCTCCACCGCTCCACCCCTGCCCCTCCACCCCTGCCCCTCCACCCCTGCCCCTCCACCCCTGCCCCTCCACCGCTCCACCCCTGCCCCTCCACCCCTGCCCCTCCACCGCTCCACCCCTGCCCCTCCACTGCTCCACCCCTGCCCCTCCACCGCTCCACCCCTGCCCCTCCACCCCTGCCCCTCCACCGCTCCACCCCTGCCTCTACACCCTGACTGCCCAAGTGGTCTGTTCCAGAACCTTCTGCTCCATTACAACTCATTAGACAGCGCTCCACACGCCTCTCAATCAACTACTTCCTTTCATTCTCGCCTACGTCACACAAGCCACCGTTACCGTTACCGTGTCTCAAGGGCCTTTTGCTCTCTCGCTCTCCCTGTCTTTTTCTCTTCCTCTGTAATTGGATAAAGGAGCTGTTGGCTGAAACAGAGAGTCGCCTTGGGAAATCAAGCCAGTGGCCATTTTATTAATGTACCTTTTGTAGGAGAAACATGACATTGATTTTCCCATTAAGATTTGCAGAGATGTGTTTAGCAGTAAACGCTTCCTGTAAACGCATGTGCACTTGTAGAGTAGTGTGATGATGATGTGATGATTCACTCACTGTATACTGTCTCTTGTACAGCTTTGCACAGTGTTTGGAGTGGTGGGGATTCATCAACATTTATCTAATTCTAAATTAATTTCATAAGTATATTGTGCCTGGCTTCCCTTCTTTTGGGCATGTCATTATTGTAAAAAAATATATACTTTTTTCTTTCTTTTTTGTTAACCCATTTTTGATTGGTGCAAACCACTCCAACAACTGGCTTTATACCCGTGTACCCGTGTACCTGTGTTTGTTCGTACCAAAAAAAACAGCATGGTTGCTATGGTTAGTAATTAGTATGTGACGTCACTGACATAGATGATCAGACTATATAAGACCTTGCACCACTCAGTTCACACGGGTGTGATTTTTCAATAAGGGAGTTGCAACCAGAGCCTGTAGCTATTTTGGGTTCCTTGGCATTTTGAACCCCTGGCTGCTACTGTAGGCTACTGTCTTGAATCTTGAGTCCTCTGTGTGTTGATGTAATTTGTGGATATTGCTCTGGTAATTGTAAAATGTCTTTTTAATGTCATTTAAAAAGGTGACATGAATCTCATACTTGACAGTGGTGTGTAGCTGTGTTCCACACACACACACACACACACACACACACACACACACACACACACACACACACACACACACACACACACACACACACACACACACACACAGGCACAGGCACAGGCACACAATCACACAATCACAATCAATCATTCTCAGCAGGGCCTAAAGCCAGCCTGCAGCCTGCTCCAGACCCCCAGATCATAGACCCCAGCCTCGCACTGTATTATTTGGCAGCAAGTCAACTTGCTCTCTCACGCTGCAATTGGAGACACACACACACACACACACACACACACTCACACACACACACACACACACACACACACACACACACACACACACACACACTTAGCCCTGGCCCAAACCCCCCAAAAAAATCATGTCATTGACCATAAAACACATCTTTTGTCTTGTGGGTCTACTTTTTACAATACTGTATATAGATATAATAATACTATCTGGCTCTCAAGTATATCTATACCTGGTACACACACACACACACACACACACACACACACACACACACACACACACATTCATTCCCGCTAGCTAGCATAGCTCCGGGAAGTGGTTTCTATGACAGCAGCCCCCCCCCCCCCCCCCCCCCCCACCCACACACGCGCACATACACACACACACACACACACACACACATTCATTCCCGCTAGCTAGCATAGCTCCGGGAAGTGGTTTCTATGACAGCAGCAACCCCCCACCCCCCCCACACACACACACACACACACACACACACAGACAAACACTATAGTTTGTTTTGCGAGATGCCTTTCTCCTCTGCAGACCCTCCATAGAGCTCGGTGTGTGTGCGTCTGCGTGTGCGTGTGCGTGTGTGCGTGTGCGTGTATGTGCGTGCGTGCACATGCCTGCGTGCGTGCGTGTGTGTGTGCGCCTACACCATGCGTGCATGCGTGCATACGTGCGTGCGTGTGGAGATAAGGCCCACATCCGGGCCAGGCGTCACGCTCCGCTCCGTCACACAGCCCTGCTGGTGGTGTTGTCCTGCGAGTCATCGTCGTCCTCCTCCACCTACAAGACACAGGAGAGCAAACCACAAGCGCTGTGCATTCCTGAAGGATGCCATTCCAAACAGCACGGCGGGCGCACATTTGATACGCTCTTCTGTAGGAAACACAGATTTATAACCCAGATTAGCACCTGACAGAGTCAAGCTGCTGCTTTGTGCGCCCGTTATCTCGCATTGCGTGGACTTGACAGACAGACAGTGTTCCGTGTGCCAACGCCGAGCAGCCAATAACAGCAGAGGGGGAAGAATATGAGTCCAGATTCAGTATAGAGGGGTATATGCGCATGCATAAAGTGATGCACAAATCGAGTGGCAAAGTGAGTTTAACGTCACTTAACATCGTTTAATGCAATCAGATAAGACTTTTCTGTATGGATGTATGGGCTGTCAAGGCAATAAAGTAGTTTGATGGGTATGATGATGATGTCACGTGCATACCCTCTATGTATGAGGACATAGTGAGAGTAAAATTCTTCTCTGATTTTGGATCCTCGACATTGTAGCAGCAGAAAGAATATGAAGAATAATCGGCAATAGTACGAAAGAAAATGACAGTGTGTGCATTGATAATAGCACACTATGAGGTGCTTGATGGTGCTACGGTGTGTGATGAAGTTAGATGTGCAGCTCCACAGATGGCACTGGAGTTACCCACTTAAGTCCTATACTCACAAAGTCAAATGATACGATTGATATGTTGCTGTTTATATATAAATATACTTCAATTGTTGAAATTAAAATAGATTTACCGATGCAGTTACTATATCGTTACACCCCTATCCCTATATGACGACGATCTACGAGTTCACAAATACATTTTGTAGAGCAGCTATTTTCACTATTTAGAAACATTTTTGGCAATACTGACATGCTCAAAATAGTGACACCAGGTTGAAAGCAGTTCAAATGGTTTCTAAACTCCCAGCACTCAATTGTGCATGAGGAAGAGAGATTTCCATGGCAGACATTTCTCCCTTAATGTGAGTGTTTTTAGCGTGTGCGCACAGCCAGAGCCGGGAACACACAATGCTGGCATAGACACACACACACACACACACACACACACACACACACACAGACCCAGACACAGACACATACAGAATGCAAAGACATCTGTCTTTGCATTCACCCTCAAAGCGGCTAGTACTGGAGGAATCGGGGAGGGGGGGTGTCATACTGCATCTTACATAAGTTTGAAATATGAGAGCCTTAATTTAGCCATTTATGGTTTGCTGTGGAAACCAAAGATATTCTGAGAGAGGCTAACAAACCTGGTTGCATTTTTCACACAGGCCACGAAAGGTGTGCCTGACTCATGCTTCTATCTGAGGACCATATGGTCAACACAGAAGTGACTATTAGGTGACAGACAGCATCTGTTAGCAGTACAATTAGCTGGCTTATCAGGACCAACGGCCTCGGGGGCTGAGAGGAGGAAATGGTCTCTTCCACTCCCCCTCAGCTGCTGATTGAGAGCTGATTGCGATGTCCTTTAAAACTTGCATCTGTCCACTAGCTCCCCGCGGCTGTTATGTAATGCCTACTCCGTCATGCTCCCCCGAAAATCCAATCTACAAGCTCGCAACCCACAGCGTTGCTTTTTCACGAATGATGAAAATCTAGTTTTTTTTATAAAAAAAAAAAAAAAAAAAAAGTATAACATTTTTAGTTTGATCAAAGGAATAAAATTCACCTTTACTGACCTGCCCAAAATAGGCACGGCAGGTTGCCAGAGTGCTGTTTGGCAGCGGTGATGTGGCACACAGTGGGGGGAGTGTTGTAGTGCGTGTTGTTATAGCATTCCCAGGTGCAGCTCTGCTGTGCTGATGCAGCCTCCTCCCATGGGCTTTAATACACTGACCTGCTCGTTAGTCTGTAACAACCACATTCCACATGAAACTGCTGGTACAGGTACCAGCCTCCAACCAGCCCTATACTCTCTGCCTCCCTCCCTATTATCTCCTTCATTCACTCTCTCTATATCTGGTGTGTGTGTGTGTGTGTGTGTGTGTGTGTGTGTGTGTGTGTGTGTGTGTGTGTGTCTGTGTGTGTCTGTGTGTCTGTCTGTCTGTCTGTCTGTCTGTGTCTGTGTCTGCGTGTGCGCGTGCGTGTGCGCGTGCGTGCGTGCGTGCGCAGGCCTAAATGCAGCATTGCCATATGATTCATATAATAGGACGGCTCTCTCTCCATTTCCATCTGTTTCACTCTGTCACACTCCCTCATGCTTGGTTTCTCTGACTCCTTTTCCCTCATCACTTTCTCTTTCTCACACTATTTCTCCCTTTATCTCACTCAACCCCTCTAGCCCCCCCTCTGTCTCTCTGCAGCTCTTTCTCGCTCTCTTCTACCCTCACTGTTTCTCTCCGTCATTTCTTTCCCCCACTCTTTCCTACAGGCAGATCTTTGCTACCCTAGGCACTTCTGTAAAGCATTTTGATTAGACAGCAGTTTTCTCTGCTGGAAAGCCCCAGAACATCATCACTGGCTTGAATATACACCCAGCCAAGATAATTACCTGCCAAACAAGAACACATGTTTCATCTCTGCCCATTTTTGTGCGAACGTGAATATTTCAGTGCATGTGTCAAGTTCAACCATTGTCCTTGCTCAAGATTGCTATGTAGCCTTCTTTATTGTTTATGATTACAGGTGGAAAAGAGTGGGTGGCATAATTCTTTTGTGTGCAAATGTCAACATTGCAGTTACAGGAAGAGAACAGAACATTGAGAGTGTTGCACTTTCTTTAGCCTACGCCCTTGTAACAGGCTCGGGCAGTATGAGAGAGAGGCAGCATTGTGGCTGTAGTGACAATCATAAAGACAGGTTGTTGAATTCCCTATTCTGGCAACTAAGTGGCCAGGGCATTTATCAGAACAAAAAACACCTAAAGGTCCTCACAGTATATATAGAGCACTCCTGCTCTGTCTAAGGTCTACACAAACTACAGTCCACAAACACTCCTGCTCTGTCTAAGGTCTACACAAACTACAGTACTCAAACACTCCTGCTCTGTCTAAGGTCGACACAAACTACAGTACTCAAACACTCCTGCTCTGTCTAAGGTCGACACAAACTACAGTCCTCAAACACTCCTGCTCTGTCTAAGGTCTACACAAACTACAGTCCTCAAACACTCCTGCTCTGTCTAAGGTACACAAACTACAGTCCTCAAACACTCCTGCTCTGTCTAAGGTCTACACAAACTACAGTCCTCAAACACTCCTGCTCTGTCTAAGGTCTACACAAACTACAGTCCTCAAACACTCTTGCTCTGTCTAAGGTCGACACAAACTACAGTCCTCAAACACTCCTGCCTTGATGCTAAAAAGTGCAGAGGCCGCGGTGTGTGCAGCTTCTTGGCAGTGCCTTAGATTGTCAGCGGTTGGAGCCAATGAGAGGGAATGTAGAAGGCTGCTATCAGCATTCCCCTCACCATGTCCCTCAGCCCTCTACACCCTATTTTATACTTTCATGTATTCAAGAGTAGACCATCTTCAAGCTCACAATGCATCACATTGTGAGATATATGTTATATATAGATATGTAATCTGTTTTATGACAATCGGACAGATGCTTATTCAGTGTGTGTGTGTGTGTGTGTGTGTGTGCGCGCGCGTGCGTGCGTGCAGGTTGTGTGAGTCCAGAGGAGCTGACCATGGAGGGGGTCCACTCTACAATAGAGAGGGTGTTTGAGATGCTACGAGGTCTGAGCCACACCAGAGACCACCTAAAAAAACTACAGTCTGTCTACACTGCCAGCGATGGAGTTCACCAGGTCTCTCACTCACACACACACACACACACACACACACACACACACACACACACACACACACTAGTGTCCAGGTGATGTTTTGGTGAGCAGAGATCTTTTGTTTCCCCCGATATCACATTATGAATTCCCATTGATGGTGGAATGCAGTTCACCTCAGCAGTTTGCATCTCCTCTAAATCCGTTGTTTAAATACCATTTGCGCTACAATGAAGGTGATAGGACCCGACACACACCCGACTGGTTGAATTAATGTAACTCCCAAAACACACCCATGATGACTGATTCAAAGCCTTAATGCCACCCATTAACGGTGTGTGCTGTTTTTCGCGCTCACATCATGTGTTTTGCCTAAACGGGGCCCATTGTCTAACAACATTGGGGGCAAGACTGATGGAACTGACTCATGGGAGCCACGCAGTTACTGTACCTTGTCTTACAATTTACAATTTAGGCATTTAGCAGACGCTCTTCAGAGCGACTTACAGTAAGCAAGAATATTACATGGTAATACATCAATCTGTACAATGAAACTATGAGTATAAACTATAGAGTGCTACATAATATGCCATCTAAATTACATAATTTAGCCTTTGTATATGCCTGCAAGATCATCGAGGCTATAGGGCAAGTGCTACTGCAAGTGTCCTCATTATGAGGATAGTCTGAAAAAGGCCACAATGTGAACACCCATCACTGTTTGTTCTATAGAAAACATGATGCAAATGGCAAAAGACTGTGTCAAGGGAATTCCTGACTCACAGAAACTCTGACATGTTATTCGTTATTTGTTAGTGTGCGTGCGTGTGTTTTGTTTCATTATCTCATGTCATGTGGCTCCGGCATATATGCGCATATTTAACCACATACATAAGTTATATGTACAGATAGCTGATCATTTTCTTGTATTTCGCTGACATTACCTCACGATGCGATGCCTTGGGAGCAAATGCCTGCTAATTAATCAAATAAATGAATCAAATAAAATATAAACTAGAAATAGAAAAAGTGCCCTTCTGGGCACAGGTCTCCACCAGGAGGATAGGATTGTGTGTGATGTTTGGCAAAATGTTTAGGAGTAATATAAACGTGTGTGTGTGTGTGTGTGTGTGTGTGTGTGTGTGTGTGTGTGTGTGTGTGTGTGTGTGTGTGTGTGTGTGTGTGTGTGTGTGTGTGTGTGTGTGTGTGTGACGCGACTTGGCCTGTTGTAGCGCACCATGAGGCTGATTTGAAAACTGTCAAGTGGCATTTCTTCCTCAGCCTAGTAGTGGGAATAGGCATGCACAGTTTCACCGCAATCGGACACTGCGTTGTGGAGTTGTGGCAATTTGTACAAAACGGGTACAAAACGGGCTACTCCTGAAAACTTTAGAAGCCAATCGTAGGCAATCAGGATGGATAATTATGAGAAATCAAACAAATCACATGATCACATGACTATGGAGAGCATGTGTACCGATTTGCGTGAAATTTTGATAAAATCTGAAGGAGTAATATTAGAAAATGTGTTTTACATATGTCGGCCTCCTGGTGGCGCTATAAAGAGCAGATGTGAAAAATTTGCAGCATTTTGTTTGAAACGGAGCACTCCTGCGAACTTTGGAAGCCAATCTTAGCCAATCAGGATGGAGTCTGAAAAATCTGAAAGACCCGTTTCGTTGAATGGCTCTAGAGAGACTGTGTACCAATTTGCGTAATGTTTGGACAAAATCTGTAGGTGTACTGTCAAAACATTTGTTTTGCACAAAGCGGCCTCCTGGTGGCGCTATAATAGAAGGGTTAAGAGTAGCCGGTAGAGTGGCCGGTAGAGTGTAGAGTGGCCGGTAGAGTGTAGAGTGGCCGGTAGAGTGGCCGGTAGAGTGTAGAGTGGCCGGTAGAGTGTAGAGTGGCCGGTAGAGTGGCCGGTAGAGTGTAGAGTGGCCGGTAGAGTGTAGAGTGGCCGGTAGAGTGGCCGGTAGAGTGGTCGGTAGAGTGGTCGGTAGAGTGTAGAGTGGCCGGTAGAGCGGCCGGTAGAGTGGCCGGTAGAGTGGCCGGTAGAGTGGTCGGTAGAGTGGCCGGTAGAGTGGCCGGTAGAGTGGTCGGTAGAGTGGTCGGTAGAGTGGTCGGTAGAGTGTAGAGTGGCCGGTAGAGTGGCCGGTAGAGTGGCCGGTAGAGTGGTCGGTAGAGTGGCCGGTAGAGTGGCCGGTAGAGTGGCCGGTAGAGTGGCCGGTAGAGTGGCCGGTAGAGTGTAGAGTGGCCGGTAGAGTGGCCGGTAGAGTGGCCGGTAGAGTGGTCGGTAGAGTGGCCGGTAGAGTGGCCGGTAGAGTGGTCGGTAGAGTGGTCGGTAGAGTGTAGAGTGGCCGGTAGAGTGGCCGGTAGAGTGGCCGGTAGAGTGGTCGGTAGAGTGGTCGGTAGAGTGGTCGGTAGAGTGTAGAGTGGCCGGTAGAGTGGCCGGTAGAGTGGCCGGTAGAGTGGTCGGTAGAGTGGTCGGTAGAGTGGTCGGTAGAGTGTAGAGTGGCCGGTAGAGTGGCCGGTAGAGTGTAGAGTGGCCGGTAGAGTGGCCGGTAGAGTGTAGAGTGGCCGGTAGAGTGGCCGGTAGAGTGTAGAGTGGCCGGTAGAGTGTAGAGTGGCCGGTAGAGTGTAGAGTGGCCGGTAGAGTGTAGAGTGGCCGGTAGAGTGTAGAGTGGCCGGTAGAGTGGCCGGTAGAGTGTAGAGTGGCCGGTAGAGTGTAGAGTGGCCGGTAGAGTGTAGAGTGGCCGGTAGAGTGGCCGGTAGAGTGGCCGGTAGAGTGGCCGGTAGAGTGGCCGGTAGAGTGTAGAGTGGCCGGTAGAGTGGCCGGTAGAGTGTAGAGTGGCCGGTAGAGTGTAGAGTGGCCGGTAGAGTGTAGAGTGGCCGGTAGAGTGGCCGGTAGAGTGTAGAGTGGCCGGTAGAGTGTAGAGTGGCCGGTAGAGCGGCCGGTAGAGTGGCCGGTAGAGTGGCCGGTAGAGTGTAGAGTGGCCGGTAGAGTGGCCGGTAGAGTGTAGAGTGGCCGGTAGAGTGTAGAGTGGCCGGTAGAACGGCCGGTAGAGTGTAGAGTGGCCGGTAGAGTGGCCGGTAGAGTGTAGAGTGGCCGGTAGAGTGTAGAGTGCCGGTAGAACGGCCGGTAGAGTGTAGAGTGGCCGGTAGAGTGGCCGGTAGAGTGTAGAGTGGCCGGTAGAGTGTAGAGTGGCCGGTAGAGTGTAGAGTGGCCGGTAGAGTGTAGAGTGGCCGGTAGAACGGCCGGTAGAGTGTAGAGTGGCCGGTAGAGTGGCCGGTAGAGTGGCCGGTAGAGTGGCCGGTAGAGTGTAGAGTGGCCGGTAGAACGGCCAGATGGCAACCATTCCCAGTTTGAACCCGGGCTCCCCCACAGTTATTGTCGAAGTGTCCATGAGCAAGACTCTGAACCCCTAATTGCTCCCGATGTGCAGTTTGGTGCCTTGCATGGTTTCCTCTACCATCGGTGTATGAATGTGTAATGTGTAGAAATCTATGTAAAGCGCTTTGGATAAGCGCTATATAAATGGACCATTTACCGATTTGCCTTGGTCCTGTTTTGTCCTGTGTTTTGTCCACATTTCTCGGTGCATTACACAAGATAACTGATCGGGCGTCTGCAGGACCGGGTTGTGCGAGAAAATAACATCGCCATGAATGTCGAGGTCTTGTGCAATACCAGGCATCTCTCCCTGCTCCCATTGTGGTTGCTTTGACGTCTTCAATGGCTTTCAGCCTCTCCAGACGCAGTAAATGGCTTAACGCTTTGAGAAATCGAGAACCTTAAACCTTCCTTCTGTGCAATATGTGATGAGGTATTTGTCTGTTCTTATGTAACCGTTCAGTCCTTCCTGGCTGCCTTTGTCCTTTTGGTATTTAAAGTCGTTTTCTTTTTCTTATTTTATACTTTGTGTAGAAAGTGCAGATAAATAAATAATAATACAAATAAATAATAATTAGTATAAATAAAAAATAATAATAATTAAGATGATGTGCACTTGTAGACCGGCCAAATCAGCCTTTTGGGTCTCGACCTGAACATTTTGAGCACCACTTCTGCTGTAGAAGATCTTTATAAATTCAAGGCTCCATGGGGTGAGTAATTGATAGAGAAAGAAAAGTCATTTTGGGGGTGAACTATCCCTTTAAACGCTCCAGTCTTAGTGAAACATACCTAAGTTGCAACTGTTGTTTGGTATGCTGGTTAGCTAACTTAGCTTGACGGTCAATAAATAAAAATAAATAAAAATAAAATAAAATGATTCACAGCAGGCAGGCAGTGATCACGCCATGTGCACATGACCCCATCAACTTGTACAATTCAGCAGTCAAAGTAGGACGCGAAAAAGCAATGGGTCTAGCACCAATCCTTTATGTATTCCATTGCTATTATAGCACAAAGGGTAGACAAATGTTAAATGGTGCATTTACTGTATATAGTGCCTTTATCCAAGGCGCTTTACAGAGATTGTGCATTACATTCACACACACATTCACACACTGATGCCAGAAGAAACCATGCAAGGCACCAACCTGCACATCGGGAGAAATTAGGGGTTCAGAGTCTTGCTCAAGGACACTTCGACACTAACTCTGGGGGAGCCCGGGTTCGAACTGGGAACCTTGTGGTTGCCATCCGGTCACTCTACCCCTGAGCCACTGCCGCCCCGACAAAGGGTCGCACTGTACTATACCCCTGAGGTACAACTGTGAGATATATGGTCATAAAAATGGAATTGGGGAATTGGGAAAAAATAAAAAATAAATCCATGAAGTCATCCTTTGCCAGCCCTGTGAAATACAGTGAATGGTGGGGACATTTTGGCTTAAGGCCACTTTTTTATTATTTTTATGCATGAGTTAGTCGTGCTTTATTTGGATGTACCCAGGAGCACAGCCAAGGCAAAGGGAACATTGACCCAGACATGCATCATTTGTTATGCAGATCCAAAGCAGGCCGTGTGTCCCCTCCAACTGTGCACTATATACTTTACCCATTTTCAACTGTTTTTATTATATTTTGACACTTGCTTTGGCAATGTAAACATATGTTTTCTCATGCCAATAAATCTCCTTTGAATTGAATATAATTATGCCACACAAAAATCCCTCCCTTCTCTGTGGGTGTGATGCATAGCCACTCTCACATGACCGTGGATACTAAACAGATATGCGATGTGTGCCTTTGTATTTGAAGGACAAGCAGATGTGTGTGTGCGTGTGCGTGTGCGTGTGCGTGTGCGTGTGCGCGCGCGTGTGTGGTCGCATACATGAGTGTCCAATTGTCTAATGCCCTGTTCCTTTGCAAGTGCCTCTTAGCACATCATGCGTCATTATCTGTTTACGATTAAACTTTGTACTGTCCATAAATTCACAGGAGAAGATTAGGGCAGATTCACATTATGGGACCACTTGGCAGATGTTGTGGTAGTGGATGTGTGTTGTGGTAGTGGATGTGTGTTGTGGTATAGTGTGAATCGACCGATTGAAGTGTACTCGGATACGGATCACTGCAATGTGAAAGCATTGCCTGGGTCTTGGAAATCTTAAAGCTGATGTTGCCTGATGTAAAACTATTTCTAAAACAAATAGCAGGCACTTTAATGGCCCTGGAAGTCATCCAGCTGACCCGGGTCACTGTAGCATTGGCACCTTGCCATGCAGTGTAACCGTGACTAGACTGAGGAGAGGCAGCCACGCTGCATTTATCACATTATTAATTTTAATAGTGCTCCTTTACGGCGCCAACGTTAGCAAGCGCTGCCAGCTTGTCTGTTTGTATAACTCACCACCGTTCAGGCCTATCAGATCAGTACATGTACCCAGTCACACGCACATGCTTCTCCAGTACATGTCATGCTGTGAATTAATGTGCCGTTGCGTTTGCTGGAACACGTCGGCCAATGAGACATGCCAGCACTGACTGATGGAGCCTTCTCCCAACATAACAAGGACAGATACAGCACTGACTGATGGAGCCTTCTCCCAACATAACAAGGACAGATACAGCACTGACTGATGGAGCCTTCTCCCAACATAACAAGGACAGATACAGCACTGACTGGTGGAGCCTTCTCCCAACATAACAAGGACAGATACAGCACTGACTGGTGGAGCCTTCTCCCAACATAACAAGGACAGATACAGCACTGACTGGTGGAGCCTTCGCCCAACATAACAAGGACAGATACAGCACTGACTGATGGAGCCTTCTCCCAACATAACAAGGACAGATACAGCACTGACTGATGGAGCCTTCTCCCAACATAACAAGGACAGATACAGCACTGACTGGTGGAGCCTTCTCCCAACATAACAAGGACAGACAGCTAGGCTGAGAGCAGATGCATGCTATGCTTCCTATTGAACGAAGGATGGGGCATTGTTCAGTGATCGGAAGTGGTTTTATGTCAGACAAAAAGAACAGCCAAGTGGTGTAAAGTACATTTAGTCAAATACTGTACTGGAGTACAATTTTGAGGGTTTTTTTTTTAGTATTGCCATACTTTTGCTTCTACATCTCAGAGGCAAATATTGTACTCACATGTGTGAGCTTGTAGATTTTTTATAAATGTATTAACTTGAAATTTGACATTCTGCACAAGTACCTTTTGAATACAGGACTTTTACTTGTAACAGAGTATATCAACATGCAGACAGTATGCCTGTTCAGGGGAGGGAGTAGGTGGGGGGGATAGCGTGTACCTCCACATGCGTTACGCCCCCCTAGTGAGACCTTTCACTGTCGGGTGTAAAGAAGATGTTGGCTTGATGGCCCGGGTATCGGAGGAGACCCGAGGCTTTCTTCACCCTCCCAATGACTGATTGTGGGGGTTAGCAGAGATGGAGTACTTGTAGAGAGGCTGGGGAATTGGGAATTGGCTTTACTAAATTGGGAGAATTTTTTTTTCTTTTGTCTTGAAGGGGCATGTTTTGCACAATAACAGTCTTTTCATTATGTCTGCCCACGATCTCTGATTCATACAGTACGTTTGTTTACCTCAGTCACTGATACTAAAATCTGATATTTTATTTTTATTTTTTCTATGAACCTGTGACTTGACACCCATACTGTTATAAAACGGAAATAAAAAGATTTTGAAAAGAAAAGAAACATGCAGACAGTATACGTGAAGTCTGAGCCTCTGGGGCACCGTGGTACATACCAGACTGATGTGCACTACAGAATTCCTCTAGACCAAATATCTTAGCTGAAAATAGAACATCTATATACATACAAGCTCACAACACATCACATGGAGAGCTTGGAGATCTGCTATTTTTTGCCAAATGTTCAACCTAGAATAGGGCAGATAGCATTGAAGCTATTTCATTATTTTGTTGTCTCGTAGTTGTGGCATTCAAACATATATTCACATTATTCAGTGCACATTTAGTAAAAAAGAAATACAAATAAAAAAGGTAACAAGGTAAGAATAGCTTGCACATTCTCCTCATTAAAATGAGCAATGAATGAAATAAGCACTTCAGAATACTCCTTCATAACATTGATGGGCTCAACTGGCCTGGCAATAAATCCCATTCTACTCCCAGGTCATGGTGACATGATGAGTGGAGAGAGCGCTGTCAAAGCAAAGCAAAGCAAAGTAAAGTTCTTTGTTTACCCAAGGTGAATGGACTAAGCTCGAGATGCTTGTTTACAGCCAGACCTTGCTCATAGAACATTTCATGGTAGGGGTTCAATGCCTTGCTCAAGGGCACTTCAGCGGTGGTAATTTTAACGTGCCGGTCCGGGGATTCGAACTGGCGACCTTCCGATAACAAGACCGCTCCGCAAACCGTTCGCCCACTGCTGCCCCTGCTGCTGCCCCTGCTGCTGCCCCTGCCCCTGCTGCTGCCCCTGCTGCTGCCCCTGCTGTCGCTGTCCATGTGTCTGTGGTTGGAAACTTGGAGCCAGTGGTGGAAAGTAATTAAGTACATTTACATAAGTACAATTTTGAGGAATTTGTACTGTACTTGACTATTTCCAATTTCCAATACTTTCACTTGTACTCCACTACATCTCAGAGGCAAATATTGTAGATTAACCCTATGTACATTTCGACCATTACGTTTTTTTTTTAATACATTTAAAAACTTTGAATGGGACATTCTGCAGAATGAGTAATTTCTACTTTAAACTGGTTGCTTCTTTTGGGCTTGTTTTCACAGACCTGGTCGCTTGTTTCACTCACAGAATCTGGCAAGCTAGCTTGCCACCAAACTGGAGCCTCTGCAATGCATCCCGCACCCGCAACAAAACAAAACACACAACTTTTTTTCCGCTAGCTTTGCTTTAGAGTTGATCAATTGGTATATGAATTGAGATTTCAGAGTTGACATTGAGAATAATTATGGTATCTAGTTCACACTGCACGAGTAGTCAGAACTGAAACATGACGAGATGAACAGACTAGAGAACCACTCTACAGTGGAGTATAACATGGAACTTCTCAAATGTGGCAATGTTTGTTGTTTGCATGTGTGTGTGTGTGTGTGTGTGTGTGTGTGTGTGTGTGTGTGTGTGTGTGTGTGTGTGTGTGTGTGTGTGTGTGTGTGTGTGTGTGTGTGTGTGTGTGTGTGTGTGTGTTACTTTTATATAATTGATGATGACTTATGCAATCACGAAGGCAGGCTCCCCCTCAGTCACTGGAAGCATGGGCTTTTGGATCTGCGTGCGTGCGTGCGTGCGTGCGTGCGTGCGTGCGTGCGTGCGTGCGTGCGTGCGTCTGTTCACTCCCAGCACTGTTTGTGCTGGGAGTGAACAGCATAACAATGCTGTGCGGTTGTTATGCTTACAATGTTACTTTTATATAATTGATGATGACTTATGCAATCACGAAGGCAGGCTCCCCATCAGTCACTGGAAGCATGGGCTTTTGGATCTGTGTGTGTGTGTGTGTGTGTGTGTGTGTGTGTGTGTGTGTGTGTGTGTGTGTGTGTGTGTGTGTGTGTGTGTGTGTGTGTGTGTGTGTGTGTGTGTGTGTGTGTGTGTGTGTGTGTGTGTGTGTGTGTCAGTCTTTGCCCACATGTCACAGTGTTCAAGGACATAATCATATAAAGGCATGTATGGGGCATTGACGTCCCACGTATTGGAGCAAAGTGGCACATTAGGCACAAGTTTCGACTGTTTGAAATGTAATACATGTTGTGCGATTCCGCATAAAGCTGTTATGGGATTCCGTTTCAAAGCTGTTTGTTGCATTCATTTTGCATTAGGTTGTCAATTTGTTCATGTTTTACAATTCAGTTACTAAATTAGTTACTAAACTAAAGCTGCTTTCTAGGTAGCGTTAGTTGACCAAAATCCATTTCCCCTGATGCTTGTGCAGTAGTTCAACTGAAGAAGTTGAGGCTCTGTGTGTGTGTGTGTGTGTGTGTGCGTGTGCGTGTGCGTGTGCGTGCGTGCGTGCGTGCGTGTGCGTGCGCGTGTGTGTGTGTGTGCGTGTGCGTGTGCGTGTGCGTGTGCGTGCGTGCGCGTGTGCGTGTGCGTGCGCGTGTGTGTGTGTGTGTGTGTGTGTGTGTGTGTGTGTGTGTGTGTGTGTGTGCGTGCGAGCGATAGATACTGTAACTGATAATATGTGATTCATTTCAGCCACGTCCACCTTGCATGTTGGGAGGATTGAGCTATTCAGAGCATTCATTGCACTGCCAAGCCTTATCTGGGCCTTCATTGTTCGTTGATACAGCAACCTCTACTCCTGTCCCCAAATTCTTCGGCAGGAAACTTGTGGACTATAAATGGTGCTCTGTGTGCTGTGTATCTGGACAGAAAGAAAAAACTGCCTTCTCTTCTCTTCATTTCAAAACATTAGAATTAGGTTGGTGTGTGTGTGCGTGCGTGCGTGCGTGCGTGCGTGCGTGCGTGCGTGCGTGCGTGCGTGCGTGAGTGTTGGGGCGGGGGGGAGAAGCAGGGAGGCTCGACGTCCTCCCGGTGGGGGCTCCTCACTGGTAGGTGAGTCAGTAGGACTCACAGCAATGTTTGGGGGGAGGAAATTATTGGCATAACGAGAAAAAATGGGTAAAAAAAGAAAAAACACTTTTATGCTGAGGCATAACGCATAAATGAGTTCAAAACATTCAGTTCCATTTGACTGGAAGCTGTGGATGTCTCTGTAAGTGTAACCATTCATTTGGTTTTGGGTTCAGGACATGAAATGCCTCAACAGGGGTATGATTGTGACAACTGGTTTATGCTTTGTCATACGAAGGTGTTGCATCCCAAAAATAGGCGATCTACAAGCTGGTGGTGTGTGTGTGTGTGTGTGTGAGGGGGAGAGGGGGGGGGGTGTCACCCAATGTGGGTTCCTATTATGGAGAAAGCAGGCGAGAGTGTTTGGGAGTCAGGACGTGTCACAGTGACTGATGTTTTCAAACACACCCCCTTCTGACTAATGCTTTCAGCCGTTGAAGTGGACCTAACAGCAACAGCATTATGCATTATAATAACACAAAGGTACACCAACACACATCTATCAGAGTCAAGAGTCACTATTTTGAGCTAAGTACATCAGCAAAAAAAACAATCTGACTCAGATGTTTTGTTTACAAGTAGAACATTTACAAAATAGAATTTAGGAGATGAATGATGGGGTATCTCCTCTGTGTTAGAAAGCCTGGCAGGGGCTTATGCTGCATTCACATGGAATCAGGCAAGCGGTAGACGGCAACCAGACTTCATTTCAGTGGACGGGAGCAGGACGGTAAACGGAACAGGACGGCACGGCAGCCAGAACCGGTGACAGTACAGTACAGTACAGTACAGTACAGTACAGTACAGTACAGTACAGTACAGTACAGTACAGTACAGTACAGTACAGTACAGTACCACTGTGCCACCTGAGCGACTCTCTCCCTCAGCAAAAATATTTTGTCCAACAAAAGTTAACTTGACAAAAATGCAATTGCAAGTATTATACGCATATATTAGCTGTACGGATTCGGAGACATGAAATCCAAACACACGCATGCAGCCACACACACACACACACACACACACACACACACACACACACACACACACACACACACACACACACACACACACACACACACACACACACACACACACACAAATCATGTAAATACAGACCTGAAATTGCCCAAAATGTTTAATTTAATATGTTATCCAAGATGTCCTCATTTAACCTGTCTGGAAGACTTTCTGGCCACCAAGGATAAGCTTTACAGCATATTGTGTTATTTAAATTAACACAGCTATATGCAGGCCCGGGCGGCTGTCTTAGCTGACTGACTGGGCACCTTGGCTGGTAATCCAGTCTGGCAGTGTGCCGCAGGTTCGACTCCCGATCCCGACGGCCTTTACTGCGTTTCACCCTCCCATCTCTCTCCCCCATTTCCTGTCGGCCCACTTTCATCTATCCCTCTATCAATTTAAAAAAAATCACACCCGTGTGAAGTAAGTGGTGCAACTCCGTGTGAGGTTCTCCGGGGGGGGGGGGGGGGGGGGGGATTCCAGACCCACAGGAACGCACCCAGGGTGCCGGCCCGATTCCGGCAAGCCGCCCTGCGTCCGAAACGGTTGAGAAATGACAGAGTTACCGTGTGGGGGTCCCTCTACACACCAAACAAACACAAACACACACACACCCCCTTCTGACTAATGCTTTCAGCCGTTGAAGTGGACCTAACAGCAACAGCATTATGCATTATAATAACACAAAGGTACACCAACACACATCAGAGTCAAGAGTCACTATTTTGAGCTAAGTACATCAGCATGTTAAAAAAAACAATCTGACTCAGATGTTTTGTTTACAAGTAGAACATTTACAAAATAGAATTTAGGAGATAAATGACGGGGTATCTCCTCTGTGTTAGAAAGCCTGGCAGGGGCCTATCCTGCATTCACATGGAATCAGGCAAGCGGTAGACGGCAACCAGACTTCATTTTAGTGGACGGGAGCAGGACGGTAAACGGAACAGGACGGCCCGGCAGCCAGAACCGGTGACGGTAACGGCAGACGGCATCAATGTTAAAATATTTAACCGGGAAGACGTAGAGCCTCCGTGCTTCTCCCCCCCGCCCCAACACTCCCTACTTGCAGGTGCTGCCCCAGTCCGTAGGAGTACAGTACCAGTACAGTACCAGTACAGTACCAGTACCAGTACAGTACAGTACCAGTACCAGTACCAGTACAGTACCAGGAGTACCAGTCCGTATAGGAGTACATGCATCATGATGCATTAACAATTCTCACTCTCCCGGCCCAGCTTCCCCACCCTGAACCTGAACATGGGCCGGTTGTGTTTGTATAGACTCTTGAGGAAGCTTGATGCGCCACAGTGGATTTAAACAAGAGACTCCGTGGTGGTGAGAAGGTACTTTACCACTGCGCCACCCGAGCGACTCTCTCCCTCAGCAAAAATATTTTGTCCAACAAAAGTTAACTTGACAAAAATGCAATTGCAAGTATTATACGCATATATTAGCTGTTCGGATTCGGAGACATGAAATCCAAACGCACGCAGCCACACACACACACACACACACACACACACACACACACAAATCATGTAAATACAGACCTGAAATTGCCCAAAATGTTTAATTTAATATGTTATCCAAGAGGTCCTCATTTAACCTGTCTGGAAGACTTTTTGGCCACCAAGGATAAGCTTTACAGCATATTGTGTTATTTAAATTAACACGGCTATATGCAGGCCTGGGCGGCTGTCTTAGCTGACTGCATGGGCACCTTGGCTGGTAATCCAGTCTGGCAGTGTGCCGCAGGTTCGACTCCTGATCCCGACGGCCTTTACTGCATGTCACCCTCCCATCTCTCTCCCCCATTTCTTGTCGGCCCACTTTCATCTATCCCTCTATCAATTTAAAAAAAATCACACCCGTGTGAAGTAAGTGGTGCAACTCCGTGTGAGGTTCTCCGGGGGGGGGGGGGGGGGGGGGGTTCGAGACCCACAGGAACGCACCCAGGGTGCCGGCCCGATTCCGGCAAGCCGCCCTGCGTCCGAAACGGTTGAGAAATGACAGAGTTACCGTGTGGGGGTCCCTCTACACACCAAACAAACACAAACACACACACACAAACACACCCCCTTCTGACTAATGCTTTCAGCCGTTGAAGTGGACCTAACAGCAACAGCATTATGCATTATAATAACACAAAGGTACACCAACACACATCTATCAGAGTCAAGAGTCACTATTTTGAGCTAAGTACATCAGCATGTTAAAAAAAACAATCTGACTCAGATGTTTTGTTTACAAGTAGAACATTTACAAAATAGAATTTAGGAGATAAATGACGGGGTATCTCCTCTGTGTTAGAAAGCCTGGCAGGGGCCTATCCTGCATTCACATGGAATCAGGCAAGCGGTAGACGGCAACCAGACTTCATTTTAGTGGACGGGAGCAGGACGGTAAACGGAACAGGACGGCCCGGCAGCCAGAACCGGTGACGGTAACGGCAGACGGCATCAATGTTAAAATATTTAACCGGGAAGACGTAGAGCCTCCGTGCTTCTCCCCCCCGCCCCAACACTCCCTACTTGCAGGTGCTGCCCCAGTCCGTAGGAGTACAGTACCAGTACAGTACCAGTACAGTACCAGTACCAGTACAGTACAGTACCAGTACCAGTACCAGTACAGTACCAGGAGTACCAGTCCGTATAGGAGTACATGCATCATGATGCATTAACAATTCTCACTCTCCCGGCCCAGCTTCCCCACCCTGAACCTGAACATGGGCCGGTTGTGTTTGTATAGACTCTTGAGGAAGCTTGATGCGCCACAGTGGATTTAAACAAGAGACTCCGTGGTGGAGGGAAGGTACTTTACCACTGCGCCACCCGAGCGACTCTCTCCCTCAGCAAAAATATTTTGTCCAACAAAACTTAACTTCACAATTGCCAAGTGCCAACGCATATATTAGCTGTACGGATTCGGAGACATGAAATCCAAACACACGCACGCAACCATGCACACACACACACACCCCCTCCCCCCGGTTCCCCGGGGGGAGGGGGGAGTTCCAGACCCACAGGAACGCACCCAGGGTGCCGGCCTGATTCCGGCGAGCCGCCCCGCGTCCGAAACGGTTGAGAAACGACAGAGTTACCGTGTGGGGGTCCCTGTACTGTACTGTACTGTACTGTACTGTACTGTACGGGCACACCCGAAATCACCATATATACAGTTAATATGTGCGTGTGTGTTTGTGTGTGTGATAGGTTGCGCACAGGTGGTGAAAAACAACCATGCTGTTTTCGTGCGCATACCTACCCAGCCAGCCAGAGACCCACCCACACACATAGTCACTTAAGGAAGTGGTTGCACCACTTAAAAAGAAAGGGAAAATCTTCACTGCTATATGCAGGTGACTTTGAGGTTGGTGCATGAGGTTGGGGCAGGCAATGCTCTCGTCTAAAAGCAAACATCTTGTCAACTGACAATAAAAGTGTTTTGTAGTGATAGTCCCATTGTAGCCTGGAACTCACCTATGCTTTTGAGTGGTGTAAACCACTCCTACAACTGGCTTTTGTGTGCAGAAAAAAATGAGCATGGTTGCTATGTTCAAAATAATTTCTGACGTAATTAAATCACACCCGGGTGAACAGGGTGAACATAGCAACCGTGGTCATTTTTTCTGCACAAAAAAAGCCAGTTGTGAAATCACATCCGGGTGTGATTTCATTACGTCAGACATGATTTCATTACGTCAGACAGACCTTACACCACTCAGTTCACACGGGTGTGATTTTTATGGCATAGGCAGCTCCCGGCAGGATCCGCCGGGAGAAACTATGCGCAGCTGCGCGACATGAGACTAATTACTTAGAGCGACAGAGAGAGAGAGGAGTGTGTGTGTGTACATGTGTGCGTGTGTGTGTCAATTTAACAAAGGTGCAGACGATCAGAAATCAGCAGAGAGTGAGAGATGTTTGCGCTACTCTATTAGTACAGTCACTGGAAGGGGGTATCATGCACCCCCCGGAATTATACTTCTAATCAGTGTTTTCTTATTGGAAAAAATGTGCTGAAAATGATGAGCTATGATAAAAAGTTGTCAAAATGTCCCACCTACCTCAAAACCCCCTTTTTGGTATATGGCTCTGGCGAAATTGTGTAAAGGCAAATATTAATTCACTAAAATTACATAAATAGACATGGTGGTCTGAAATTGGTCATGGATTATCTTGACACATAGGGGTAAGTAGCAGAACAGGATTTGGTTGGTTGCTACCATTATATTCTTAAATATGACCCACATCATCCTCAGAAACACCAAAAAATATGGTGTCCGCTTGACTAATAACAACAAAGATGGTTATTTTCCAACACATTATGGTGAGTATCACTGCCTCACTTGTATATAGGAAACTTATCATATCCCTAAGCTTCAATTTGAGCCCAAGGAAACCTTTCTATCTTGTAAATTACTCTTTATGTAGCCAAAATTCTGAACTATACCTCAAATCGGTGAAAATTGTATATTCAGTCAGTATCAGCTATACATTTGGAATAAATGAATGAATGACTGAGTTTGAACTCACTCCACATCATGGAATATTTCTTACTTGAATAAGCTATGTTAAAAAGTTTGCAAAGTGTCCCATCTACCATTTTTATGCAAATGAGTGCCTCCATTATCAAAATAATCGATTTTCACTATATCTCAGCCAATATTGCACTTAAATGAACAAATAAGGTGTCTAGACCTATGTTTTGAGGGTCGAGGATCTCAGTGAAACTATTCCTAAAGTGACCAAATGTGCCCGTGGCATGCTGGTGTACAAATCAGTGCCGATTAAATCAATTCCTCTATCTCGTCGGCTTCTTGTCCATGCTCTCCAGACAGTGTCAAGGAGATCAACCAGTGAGGTTGGTAGGACTGCACTGCAGGACACACTGGATTAAAAAACTCTTTAGTTTCAACCCCCCCTGCCCTTCATCATAGGGTTTTGGTTTTTCCAAAAAAGCTTCATCAGCTCGCTTGTATGAGACACGGTGGTTCTCTTCAGAGCAGAGTAGCATGGAGGAAGACGAGCCAGGTCAACTTTAGATTTAGAAATTAGTTTGTCATCTGCCCCCACCACTATTTCACTGAAGACTCACAATTCAAATAGCTCTATAGCTCAAGCCAAGCCATGTGGCCCATAGGGCAGGAGCCTAACAAGTACATTCCCTGGCATGACTAGTATGTCATTTACTTACACCAATCCAACCCTTTGGTATTACCCAGCTGGGGATCGAACCCCTGACCATCCAGTCTCAGGGCGGATGCTCTAACTACAAGGCCACTGAGCTGTTGATGATATCCAGGGCCTCTTACGGGTGTGTAACTTTACAGTGTGTACAGAATGGAACCAAATGGACCTGTAAGCCTTGCAGAGCCATGAGGCCCATAGGGCAGGAGCCTATCTCCTGTTTCTGTAGTAGAAGGCAGCTTGATGTACAAGTACACCCCCTGGACATGACACTAGTATGTTTACCCCAATCCAACCCTTGATGCTGAGTGCCAAGCAGGGACAAGCAGGGATGTACTGGGTTCCATTTTTCTGAGTCTTTGGTATGACCCGGCCGGGGATCGAACCCCGACCTCCCAGTCTCAAGGCAAACGCTCTGACCACAAGGCCACTGAGCTGTTGATATGCAGGGCCCCTTACGGGTGTGCAACTCTGAATGTACAAATGGAACCAAATGGACCTGTAAGGGTTATGGGGGTCCTTCAAATGTGCCTTGTGCTACACTATATGGAACAGATCCTTAATTAGTATAGTTGGAGCAATTAATCTGTCTGCTGTATGGACAGAGTTGCGAGTCTTCAGTATGGTAAATGGTGCATTTATAAAGCGCCTTTATCCAAGGCGCTTTACATAGATTGTGCATTTCATTCACCCATTCACACACACATTCATACACCGATGGCAGCGGAAACCATGCAAGGTACCAACCTGCACATCGGGAGCTGTTAGGGGTTCAGTGTCTTGCTCAAGGACACTTCGACACTAACTCTGGGGGAGCCCGGGTTTGAACTGGCAACCTTGCGGTTGCCATCCAGCCACTCTACCCCTGAGCCACCGCCGCCCCAGTGGACGTCACCCGTGCCAAGTTGCTGCGGACAATGGTGGGGGCAAATGACAAACTCCTTAAATCTAAAGTTGACCTGGCTCGTCTTCCTCCATGCTACTCTGCTCTGAAGAGAACCATCGTGTTGCCTTATACAAGCGAGCTAATGAAGCTATTGTGGTAAAAACAAAACTATATGAAGGGCAGAGATGGATGAAAATCCTTGTCATTGGAGACCATGGACAAGAAGACAAAAAGACTGATGAGTTCT
Source organism: Electrona antarctica (assembly GCF_951216825.1). Classification (NCBI taxonomy): domain Eukaryota; kingdom Metazoa; phylum Chordata; class Actinopteri; order Myctophiformes; family Myctophidae; genus Electrona; species Electrona antarctica. Next base: position 37,366,294 of record NC_136812.1, read on the forward strand.
ATGAACACGATGACTGATTAATGTGACATTTGTGCATTTTGTTCTTTATGGTGCAGGCTAGGGTGGTCACTGTTTGTACACTGTTTACATTTTTGCCTTTGAGTGTGTATAGTAATAGGATGGAATACTGTTACAGGATTGTGTGACTGTTTGAAATTTGTACTGCATATTGCAGGCCATTCTATAGCGTGTATACTGCCGTATACTATTGTTCATACTAAGGATGTTTTTAGTTTGTGATGTTATGCTACAGTATATTCTAAATTATAAAGCTTGCTTAAAAGCACAGCACCTGTCTAGATACCTTATTTGTTAGTTATATGCAATATTGGTATCTCTTACTTGGTATAAATGTGACTTTATTGTAATGGCAGCACTGATTTATACACCAGCATGCCACGGGCACATGTGGTCACTTTAAAAATAGTTTCACTGAGATCCTTGACCCTCAAAACATAGGTCTAGACACCTTATTTGTTCATTTAAGTGCAATATTGGCTGAGATATAGTGAAAATCGATTGTTTTGATAATGGTGACACTCATTTGCATAAAAATGGTAGATTGGACACTTTGCCAACTTTTTAACATGGCTTATTCAAGAAATATTCCATAATGTGGAGTCAGTTCAAACTCAGTTATTCAATCATTCATTCCAAATGTATAGCTGATACTGACTGAATATACAATTTTCACCGATTTGAGGTATAGTTCAGGATTTTGGCGACAGAAAGAGTAATTTACAAGATAGAAAGGTTATCTTGGGCTCAAATTGAAGCTTAGGGATATGGGAAGTTTTCTATATACAAGTGCGGCAGTGATACTCACCATAATGTGTTGGAAAATAACCATCTTTGTTGTTATTAGTCAAGCGGACACCATATTTCTTTGTGTTTCTGAGGATGATGTGGGTCATATTTAAGAATATAATGGTAGCAACCCCCCAAATCCTGTTCTGCTACTTACCCCTATGTGTCAAGATACTCCATCACCAATTTCAGACCACCATGTCTATTTATGTAATTTTAGTGAATTAATATTTGCCTTTACACAATTTCACCAGAGCCATATACCAAAAAGGGGGTTTTGAGGTAGGTGGGACATTTTGACAACTTTTTATCATAGCTCATCATTTTCAGCACATTTTTTCCAATAAGAAAACACTGATTAGAAGTATAATTCCGGGGGGTGCATGATACCCCCTTCCAGTGACTAGACTATGCCGAATTGAAGTGGACTCAGACCCAGACTTTTTTTTTCTCCCTGGAAAAAACAGACTTTTTTTTTCTCCCTGGAAAAAAACGTCTGGGTTTCTGAGGCTAGTCCTATTGTGAGATCCATCACATCTGAAGGCAAATTGATGCTTCATTGAATGACAGGGTTGACAGAAAGGACAGCTATTCAGCTGCAACTGGAAATACAACTTGTTTTGTACTGGTAGCGGGCCTATAAATGACAGAATGAAAGGTCAGGTAAAATTGGAAAGGGGGCAAATCTTTTTATATAGTATAGAAAAAGATGTGCCCCCTTTCCAATTTTACCTGACCTCAGTTATTTATGGGCCCGCTACAAGTAAAAAAAAAACGGGGTTTGTTACAAGGATGATAACCTACTATTTTACTGTAAAATAGTAGGTTTGTTGGAATAATGGTGAAGTCAGACTGTTGTCACGGAAACGGTCAGTGGTGTGACGTCGGGCCACAACGTCACGCTACCCTATAAAACCTGACTCAGACCGATCAGTGTGTGTGTTCCAAGGATAACTCAGAAGTATTAGATTGACGTGGACTAGCTAAGCGTACCAGTGCCAGGCAAGACCAGCGAAGAGTGCCAACTAGCAAGAAGGAGATCGACTTAGAAGTGCCGGTCCAACAACACCATATAAAGATAATATATAACCAATCATCAGTATAAAAATCACACCTGTGTGAACTGAGTGGTGCAGTGACGTCACACACTAACCATAGCAACCATGCTCGTTTTTTTGGTACGAACCAACACGGGTACACGGGTACAAAGCCAGTTGTTGGAGTGGTTTGCACCACTCAAAAAAAGAGGTACCTGGGTCAACATACTCCAGGCTCAAGCCCTAGACTCCCTCCTATAAGCTTACACCACAGCCCTTTGACAGCTGCCTATATAGGAATATAGGAAATCGTCTCTACACAGACTGATGATTTTAAGCTCTTCAATAGAAAAACGGGGAGAGGATTACAGTGTCAATATTCATAAATCAAACAATAAACACATACAAACGGCAAAACACAAGTCGGGACATATACTGGCATAGCTCAAACCTTCAAAATACAGTGCAAACCAACGAACCAATATCCATGACACATAAAAAACCCTGCCACAATAAGACCAATAACAGTGAACAATATAGTTTCATACACATTTAAAATGACAACTACCTTTTTTCTCTTTCCGGCTGGGCGCTAAACTGAAACAATACATTCAACCCAGATTCCGCACAGATGTCATGTCGGTAGCCTGTATTATTTGTAATAATTGGACACCACTCACAATCCTTCACTGTAGAGCTTTCCCATCCGTCCGTCGGTACCGTTTGCCAAACAATATAGCTTTCATCTGGTAACCGGAATGCTTGCCTTCATTTCTTTCTGCCGACCTCACGCCGACCGCTCGGTGGAGCAGTTCTTGTATTCTTGAATTAGTTTTAGGCCTATACTGAGAATTAGGTTAGAAATAAGTTTAGGGTTAGGCATAGTTTTACTGAGATTAAGTTTAGGAACAGGGTTAGGTTTTAGCACCGTTTTACTGAGGTTAAGTTTAGGAATAAGGTTACAGTAGCTTTAAAGGTATATTCAGTGATTTGACTTAATTCAAATATCACTTATTTTTTCTTTTTTTCTGGATAATTCTCCCTACTATAGAGTGTGCTGACCATATAAGGAGTTCCTCCCTGTCCCCAGTGAGCCCCTGGGGTAAAAAAAAACCCTAGTTTCAGTTTGGGCTTTGGGTGGCAAAGCCTTCATCCAATCAGGATGAGAGGGGCCTTCCTCCAATCATGATCGAGTGGGGGCGGGCCTTGGTGCACATGCTGTTGGCCTGTTGCACTTCCCCCCACTGTAGAGCGTGCACATGTGCACATTTTGTTACCGGGGCGGACTGGGTGGTTTTCCAAATCACCCAAATCACTGAATGCTCCTTTAACCGGTTAGGCATAAGTTTAGGCCACGCAGAGCAGTGTTGCCGGCTGTACGCCCGTGGTGACTATGTTTTGAGGCAAGCGTTGTGGTGTTTGTCATCCTTGCATCCATCCGTTCCATGCCTAACACTTGACAAACATTTTCCAATTCATGCTGGGCTACAGTTGGGTGCCACCGATATTGTCCCTTATCATTTGACCCATTTAGGCCTGACCTCAAAATTTAAAAAAATCCTTCTAAATCCTTCAGTTTTCTGAAATAAATATTTTCACGATTTTTCAAAAATAGCAGACCTACAAGCTCATAGCGCGCCACTCGGTGGCGCGCTATGAGCTTGTAGATCTGCTATTTTTCAATAGCTAAATTATAACAATGTTTAAAACACCAAAAGGGGTTCCCGCCCAAAATGGGTTAACTGTCCTTTTGCGCAGATCACGCAAACCTCAGCAAAAAGAAAAGGACAATATCAATGGCCTCCAACTGTAGCTAATGTGCTTCCGGTGTTCCTGCAAGACATTTTAAAATAAAAGCGTTTCCGCCCGGGGTCCGCTACAATCCTGTTATACGTATTACTGCAGTTCTTTCATTCTGTGGGTTGCAACATAGTGACATATTCAGATGCAAACAATTCATACCTTACCGCTTGCATTGCGTTTGAGCACGGTAGCCATAATATACAGCTGTCACCAGTAAATATGGCCAGCTCAGTGGCCTTGTGGTTGGAATGTAAGCGCATTGCTGTCTGAACATCTGAATGTCTGCAATGACGTCCTTACTGACTACATAACACTGGTTCTCTCCGTGTCCCTGAGGTCTCTATTATATTCTCCAAGGTCCTTGATGAGGATTTCAAAAGGGACAGAATAACAGTGGAGGAAGAATAACACATCCTATTTAATATTTAATTCATTTCTGCACTTTTCATCACAGGGATGACATGACATTAATTTTCAGTTTTCTCAATTGCACCCAAAAGAATCTGAACTTTTAACATTCAGTAGATTTTCTGTGGTCTGGGGTTTTCTGGCTCAAACAAGTGCTCTGATTTTCCTGCTGACTGTGATGTCACAGATGTCGCAGATGTCACTGTTTTGCCTGTTTTTAGGCATGAAACCTTTAAGAGCAAAACTTTCAGAGAGAGAGAGAGAGAGAGAGAGGGAGAGAGAGATGAAGAGGTAGAAACACGGGGGAATGTCTTATGCAACTCCTGGTATTGAGTGTTCCGTTTTTACATTGATAAACAAAACACTCATGACAGCTATTTCCAGTCATGCTCAACAGTCTGATGATTCATTGAGACACTTCAGCTCAGATTGACCATACACCATTTATTGCAAAGCTATTGCATGTTAGTATGGCGGTGTGGCTCTGCTCATGTGATATCAGATGATCTGCGTACCGAGACGCAGGTCTGATATCACATTTGGTATCTCCGATTATCTGTGCACCTAGACACAGCTCTGATATCAACGACCCCCCAGAGCAGAGCCAAAGATACAATAATCCATGAACAACAATACACAGTAATATGTCTGAATTGCACTGTGGGAATGAGGGCGTGGCCTGGAGAGGCAGCTGATTTAAAGAAGCAGAATGAATTACTATAGGGAATGAAAGAGGGGAACTATATATACACATATAACCATCTGCCTTCCGTGCCGCAATGAACTAACGCTACGCTTGAATTATATTCTAATTTGGTGGAATAATATTGGTTATAGTGTGGCACTTCTCTATGCCATCATGTAACACACTCACACGTTATCTTGCCACACTAATTGAAAGCCCTGCGCCCGTTTATCCGTTCGCCTTTGTCCGCCTTCTCCTACCAAACCACTCCGTTTGCACACATCTCTCCATGCACAATACCTACTGCATGCCTGTCTAGACATGTGTTGACATGTTGCATCCATGCAACTGTCATAATTACTGTACAGTTTGCATTTTCATGAAATACCATGTTATTGCGCAACAACTCATGATGCAAATTACTTCACATTTTAGGCTGCACGCACGCACGCACACACGCACGCACGCATGCACACACACACACACACACACACACAGGTTGCAGCAGTACAGTACGGAACAGTACAGCACAGTACGGCACAGTATGGTACAGTACGCTGTATTGTACAATACAGCACAGTACGGTACGGTACAGTACAGTATTGTACAGTATGCTACAGTACATTGCAGTACAGTACAGTACAGTACAACCTGCGACAGTACACTGGCCACCTGGATGGCGTGGCGCTAGAGTGGGACCGGCTAAAGGCCGGTCGAATTAATTTCTGATGGCCTGATGCCTAACTCTTACCACTACATTAATCCTCCTCCTTCACCTCATTCTAACCTTGAGTTAGCTTTATTCGTACAGTTGGGATTACGGTCCCAAATCCAGTATTTTGTTTTTCTTTCTCTCTTATCCTCTTTTCAATACAGTAGCAAAGACTTTCATAATCAATTATCTTACAAAGATCCTGTATTTTCTTCTTTATTTCTTTTTTTACACACCCTCTGCTGCATCACGATTTGAATTGAAATTTAATTTCAATTGAGATTTAGTCGTGATTTAAATTGTCATCAGTTTTATTCCATTTTAATCGATTTTTACGATACATTGTTACATGCCTACATATCGGGTGGAAACCTCATTATGTCCAAAACTGTTACTTTTCATGATTCAAATTATATTGTTGGGCTAAATGGTAAAGTCCTAAACTGGCTACGAACCTACATCACAGGGAGACAATTCTGTGTTCGCCTGGGAGACAGTGTATCTGGCAAACATGCTGTCCCCTTTGGTGTCGCTCAAGGGAGTAACCTTGCGCCCCTATTGTTCTCTCTCTATATGCTCCCGCTAGGAGACATCATTAGAAAGCACAACGTTAATTATCACTCATACGCAGATGACACACAATTATACATTTCTATAGAACCTCACAACACAGATGCAGTAAACCACCTCACCACCTGCCTCAGGGATATAACCGACTGGATGAGCGCAAACCTATTAAAACTAAACGAAAATAAAACAGAGGTGCTACTGGTAGGCCCTAAGATGAAAAGAGATCAGGTGATGAACTCTCTAGGACATCTAGCCGCGTGGGTCAAACCACAAGTAACCAGCCTTGGAGTGATAATAGATTCAGACCTCAATTTCACATCCCACATCAACAAAATAACCAAAATTGCATTTTTTCATCTCAGAAATATAGCCAAGATACGACCCTTCCTATCACAACCAGATGCTGAAAAAAATCATCCATGCTTTTGTCACTAGCCGCCTAGATTACTGTAACGCTCTATTCACGGGATTACCAAAAATGGCCATAGACAGACTACAACTCATACAAAACTCTGCTGCTAGATTATTAACGAAAACAAAGAAAAGAGAACACATCACACCAGTCTTGCACACCCTCCACTGGCTTCCGGTCTCCCATAGAATAGATTTTAAGGTACTACTCATAGTTTACAAAGCACTCAACAGCCAAGGCCCTGCATACATAACAGATTTCTTACCATCATACACTCCATCCAGAACATTAAGATCCTCAACAGCAGGTTTACTAACCACAAAAGAAAAAAATAAACCACGAAAGAAAATAGGAGAGGCCGCATTCTCTTCCTATGCACCAAAATTATGGAACACAATTCCGCAGGAAATCAGAGAGGCCAACTCCACCAACATTTTCAAACAAAAACTAAAAACACACCTCTTCAGATTAGCCTTCTCCACCCTACTGTAGCACTTTATTGAGGCTTCCCATCATGTATTCTATTTTTATTTTTATTTTTTATTTTTTTCTCTAACAAATACCTTATGCCTATTTTTATCTCGATGTCTGACTTCATGCACATTCACTGTCTTGTCTTGTCTTGCATTGTGTTTGATATAACATATGACCTAACTGTAAAGCACTTGATGTATGTCCTGCCTGTGAAGCACTTTGAACTGCAACCCTGTATGAAAGGTGCTATACAAATAAAGCTTATTATTATTATTATTATTATTAAATTCAAAAATAGCATTGCGAAGCGTTTCGAGCTTGAAGATCTGCTACTTTTGATGCCTTTGTGCATTAACCCATTTTGGGGCGGGAACCCCATTTAGTGTTTTAAACATTATGTTATAATTTAGCTATTGAAAAATAGCAGATCTACAAGCTCATAGCGCGCCACCGAGTGGCGCGCTACGAGCTTGTAGGTCTGCTATTTTTGAAAAATCGTTAAAATGTGGCCCCAATCATTGAATATATATTTCAGAGCGAACATTTTTAACTAAAATATTTGCTTCTGGGGGGTCCCTGGATCTACATATTTTGAGATGGGGGTCCATGGCCCAATAGAGATAATTCTGGGGGTCCTTGACATGAAAAAGGTTGAGCACCACTGACGTAGAAACATAGGTTTTTCAGAAACAAAATAGGATTTAGAAGCCTTTTTTTGAATCGACCTCAGTCCAAAATGGGTTAATGTATGGAAAAAACACAAACAGTGAGAGGTTTCTGCCCGACAGCAACGTGGACATGTTGATCACGTTGAAGATACATTCTTAACTCTATCTGTCTCTTGGTTCCTGTGTTTGTGCTGTGTTGTGGTCGTGTGTTGTTGTTTAGGCGACGTACCGGCCGTTCCTGCGGCAGGTTCTGGAGGAGGTTCTCCATCCTGACAGACTGGAGTGTCCAGACATCGAGCACATGTCTGGAGGCCTTACAGACCTGCTGAAGACTGGCTTCAGCATGTTTATGAAGGTCAGATCACGCACGCACGCGCGCGCGCGCGCGCACACACACACACCTACACACACACACAGGTTGCAGCAGTACAGTACGGAACAGTACAGCACAGTACGGCACAGTATGGTACAGTATGCTGTATTGTACAATACAGCACGGTACGGTACGGTACGGTACAGTACAGTATTGTACAGTATGCTACAGTACAGTATGCTACAGTACATTGCAGTACAGTACAGTACAGTACAGCCTGCTACAGTACACTGGCCACCTGGATGGCGTGGCGCTAGAGTGGGACCGGCTAAAGGCCGGTCGAATTAATTTCTGATGGCCTGATGCCTAACTCTTACCACTACATTAATCCTCCTCCTTCACCTCATTCTAACCTTGAGTTAGCTTTATTCGTACAGTTGGGATTACGGTCCCAAATCCAGTATTTTGTTTTTCTTTCTCTCTTATCCTCTTTTCAATACAGTAGCAAAGACTTTTATAATCAATTATCTTACAAAGATCCTGTATTTTCTTCTTTATTTCTTTTTTTACACACCCTCTGCTGCATCACGATTTGAATTGAAATTTAATTTCAATTGAGATTTCAGTTTTAATCCATTTTAATCGATTTTTACGATACATTGTTACATGCCTACATATGGTCTCTGCCGGGTGGAAACCTCATTATGTCCAAAACTGTTACTTTTCATGATTCAAATAAAAAAATAGCATTGCGAAGCGTTTCGAGCTTGAAGATCTGCTACTTTTGATGCTTTTGTGCACGCACGCACGCACGCACACACACACACACACACACACACACACACACACACACACACACACACACACACACACACACAGGTTTGCAGATTAAAAAAGTGGAGAGCAAAGAGAGGAAACAAGCACATGATTAAAAATGGTATTCATGAATTCACAAGTGTGTGTAGTAGTACACACACACACACACACACCCACACTCCATTTATGGACCTTTATGTGATAAAGGTCACCTCAGTCCGCACTCCGCAGTCACATGCACTCCCCTCCCCTCTCTGCAGTGCCCACCACTGTGAGGAGTGAATAGGATGTCCTCAGCTGACTCTGTGTTCATTGTTTGAAGCTGACCTGATTTGACAGGTACCTGACATCATGCGGCCCACATCCGCACGATTCCTGTCTCTCCTGTGTGGGTAAAAAAACAAAACACACAAGCAGCTTTACAAATGCCGCAGGGGCGGATATAGTGCGTCGCAGTCCCGCCCCCTTTCTAGACGACGTCTGGCCCAGGAAATAATTCCCTATTCATTTTTCTCATAGACGACATAAGAGAAGATTATTTTTTTACTGCTCTAGCAGTGATTCTCAACCCGTTTAATTTCAAGGACCCCCAGTTTGACATGCATTAGTCTATGGACCCCCATTTAATGGCATTCATATCTCTGGGACCCCAATGTATATTGTAAAATCAATGCTGATTTAACTCTGAGAGTGTACAAAATGGAACCAAATGGACCCCTTAGGTCCATTTGTACACTCTCAGAGTTACAGACCCTCATGGACCCCTGGGGGCCCCAGGAACCCACTTTTGGAACCACTGCGCTAGTGTAGTTTAATCGAATAATCGAGAAGCAGATTCTACTTGATTTTTTACTAGTAACTAAATCAATGAGTCTGATTAACCACTTAACCCTGTGTTACACTTTGTTGTGTAATACATATATTAATATGCTATTTTTTCTATGTTGGCGCGCAAACATAGCAAAAATAGCAAAAATAGCAGATCTACATCTAGAAGCTCATGCTCATGCCACATCGTGGCGCGTTATGAGCTTGTAGTTCTGTCATTTTAGCTTTTCAAAAATAGCAGACCTACAAGCTCATAGCGCGCCACTCGGTGGCGCGCTATGAGCTTGTAGATCTGCTATTTTTCAATAGCTAAAGCATAACATAATGCTAACACCAAAAGGGGTTCCCGCCCAGAATGGGTTAATGCTTCTACTGTTATAGATTTTGTCCAAAAGTCCACAATCAATAGCTCTTTTCTGTGTAATAGGAAAACAGCCCATCAAAGTGAAGTGTTCCAGTCAGCCTGGTGACAGGCCTTGTTCAACATCAATCTATGAATCACTGGGTCTGTCTGTATGATCCCTCAAGAATGGACAATTGTCCAACTATTGACTTCAAACTGAAACTAAAATAGAAAGTAAATCAAAACAAAACAAAAATAGAAAAAGTGCCCCTCGGGGCACAGGTCTCCACCAAGCCAGGTCAGGTTGTGGCCTCCTGGTGGCGCTATAATAGGCCAATGTGAAAAGGGTTCAATTTCTTCATACGCCTTTGATGGCAATTGGATGATTTGAGGCATTTTGTTCCAAAAATGTGTTTTGCAAAAATCCACCTGTTGGTGATGCTATAACAGGCCAATGTGAAAAGGGTGGGATATATTCCTAAGCCTAGTAAGAAATTATTTGATTTGAGGCTTTTTGTTCAAAACAGGCCAATCCTGCAAACTTTGAAAGCCAATTATAGCCAATTAGGATGGAAAATGAAATATCGGACAGATCCGACTTGTGCACATGACTATAGAGATACTGTGTAACGATTTGCGAGATTTTTGGACAGAATCTGGAGGAGTAATATCAAAACATGTGTTTTACAAAAGTCGGCCTCCTGGTGGCGCTATAAAAGGCAGAAAAATGCAGGTCAAAGGTTTGTCCTTGGCCTCTAGGGAGTGTGCATGCAACATTAATAGGTCAACAATACAAATGCTAGTTTTGTGAATTAATTTACTTTTAATGCATGGCCCCCTGTGCCCCCCACAAAATGACCGGATCGAACTACTTAATATTTCAAAAGACAAGGTGGCGATGCGAGCACTCAAAAAGTAAAAAATTAGGAGAGGGTGGATAAAAAAAAAGTTAAAAGAAGCCGACATGTTTCGACTCACACAGAGTCTTCATCAGGGCAAGTAAGATACTACTTACTTGACTTAGTGGAAACATGTCGACGTCGTACAGTACATCTATTTGTATCCACCCTCTCCTCATTTTTAACTTTCTGAGAGCTCGGATCACCGCCTTGTCTTTAGTATTCCAGTCCCACTGATCCTTGAAGCACCAGCCCTACTTTTCATTATTACTTTTTGCATCCATCGACCACCTGGTTGATTTTCTTTTTTTCGCTTTGCATACTTAATATTTCACCAAAACCAGAGCAGAACTCCCACCACGGGACTCGGGCAATCAATTAATACAGTTGCAGCCACTATATTAATGGCAAATATTTCATACAGCTTAAGTTAAAAAATTCGGAACTATCCCTTTAAGTTTCATAAAAGTAGTGTCGGATGTTGTTGCTTGCTAGCATCCCATGGCTCGAGACAGAGTCATGCCGTTCTGTTGCTTGCTAGCATCCGGTCGGCTAGAGACAAAAAGTGTCTGGTTGCCTAGAGACAAGGCAGGCAATATGGCAGCCAATGAGAAAGATAGTTTGCTAGTACGTGAAAGCCAAAGTGATGGATCATAGACCAGCTCAGCTGTTACACAGCAGCTGGTAAAAACAAGACACATTTTAAAACAATAACTGCTGTGTGCCGTGTGAGTGCATGCTGTCTTGCTGTGCAGCCAAGCGAGAGAGAGAGGGTCATATAGTCACTATGACCTCAGAAACAAAATGGACTTAAATGTGTTGATGCCCTGCCACAGTTCACCATGGCAACACAAACAAACACAACGTGCAGTAACAAGATGATGAGGCGAGCTCTGCCACAGGGCACGTTCTACTCAGTACTTTGTGGTTGCAATGAGTTGCATTAATACAAACCTTTGCTAAAGTAATGCTTTCATTGGCAACAACTCTCTACAGTGTCTAGTCTCTCTGTTCCACTTCAAAAGGACATTTTATGGCCTTATACAACATCCAACCCAGCAGTTGTGAGACTTGTGTGAGGGTGACCTTGGCTTAAATGTTGCCCAGGCAGTATTATTGTCATTAGGAGACTGTCACATTTATGGTGGTGGTGGCTTAAGGAGGGTTAACTTAGGATGGGTTAAATGCAGGACAAATTCATGTTTTATTTATTTATTAGTTGGAATCCCGAGACTCGTCGGGAGTCTGTAAATGTGCACTAATGTGATGCTGACATAGGCAAGGATTGCCCCATGCATCTTTGCTCCATTTTACTCGAAAAGGGTCGTCACCTAAAGGGATGCCAGTTCGCCTTGATATTTTTATGCCTTCATTGATAGTCTGCAGTGAAGAGAAACTGTAGGGGAGTGATATGCAGCAAAGGTCCACCAGGCTCAGGAATCGAATGTGGGTCTACTAGTCAGGCATCAGTCTATATGGTATGCGCCTCCTTTGACGAGTGCTTGTAGGGAGATGTTAGGGCTTAAGTGTCTTTCTCAGGGACACTTAGATGGGCGGGCCAAGGGTCAAACCGCTTTGACCTGGTCTGATTACCTCCTCTCTCTTCCCACTCAGCCATGGCCACCTCTGTGGCTGTAGATTGTAGTACCCAGACAGAATGTGCATTGCTGAATAAAGAACATGTGCACCGGTTGCACACCTTCCTTAGATACAATACGGTTACATGCAATGAACATCGCTCTCTACACCACAGTCACATGGCATCCGATGGACAGATGGAGAGTGAGTGTACACTACACTGTAAAATCCTCACTGTTAATTTATCAATTTTTAACTCCAGAGTGTACAGATGTAACCGTGTTCTATCTGTACACGACTCAAAGTTAAACGAACACTCAGGATTTGACTAGATGTGAAAGGGCCTCGGGCAGAGTGAGAGAGGATATTGCGGTTTGGGGAGGGTTAGTGTTGACCAGCGGGGCAGAGGTTGAGGTCTTGTGCTGTAAGGAATATCCAGCACAGAGCACAGATCTCTATCAGCGCACTGATTAACTCACATCTGGCCCTGCTTAAAACCCCCGGCTGCCTCGCAAGGCGAATTACACCAGTTGTGTAACAGTGGCCTGCTTTTTTTACGCGAGCAAGGAACCTCCTTGGCCTACAAAACCGCCAAGTCAGACAGGGCTGGCTCTTTTGCTATAAACCTGACCCTGGAGAGCACTGTGCACACCCTAAAGGCAGTAAAACAATATATATAACGGCCCAATAAAAGTTCTATTTTTAACCACAGAACCTCCAGTGTGCTTGCTGTCTACCACTGTTTGGCCTGCAGTCTGGGGTTGGACCATGCCAGGAGGTTCCAACATTGTCCTTGGCGTGTTTGTGTGCGTGTGTGTGTATATGCATAATACATGTCTAAGTGTTTGAGTCAGCGGGTGCGGCAGGGTGTGCATGCTGAGAGAGAGAGAGAGAGAGAGAGAGAGAGAGAGAGAGAGAGAGAGAGAGAGAGAGAGAGAGAGAGAGAGAGAGAGAGAGAGAGAGAGAGAGAGAGAGAGAGAGAGAGAGAGAGAGAGAGAGAGAGAGAGAGAGAGAGAGAGAGAGAGAGAGAGAGAGAGAGAGAGAGAGAGAGAGAGAGAGAGAGAGAGAGAGAGAGAGAGAGAAGTTCAATTAATTTGTCCCATTCATCCTCGTCATGATTTGTGTAACTTAATCAATACAATTAAGAAAGTCAATCAATATGTCTAGTGTGCAGAGAATTTCCGGGAAGAGAGTCATTTCCTGGTGATGAGTTAAATGACTCTTCAGGAAGTATTCTAGTCATGGCAAAAATGTATGCAGCCTTAATACTACTGTAGGTGACAATTTAAGCAAATGTACCCTCATAGACCCTTCAACCCATACTGGTAAAACCAGCAGCAGGAGCTCCTTGGTGCTGATGTGCCTCAGATCTGGGGCTTTCTTGGCTAGTGCCAAAACAATGTCGTCGAGTGGAGTATCGGCGCTAAAGTCTTACAGTGTGATCTCTAGGTATAAGTGTTGTTGTGACAGCACTTGATGATCACAACCCTTCACCTCTTGGAAACATTGGTCGAGGGCCTTTGAGAAGCTGTGACTCACTAGCCTGGTTTCCAGCCCATAGACCCCGCCCACTCGACTGAGCGCACTGGTTCTCTCAGAGTCTGAGAATCAGGCTAGTGACTCACTGCTACATAGTAAACCTATGGAATAATGAGAAGGTTCTTAATAGAACCTTCACAAAGCATAACAAAGTAATAAGAAACAAGCAGGTGCGCTTCCTCTGGATGCACTGGGAGCTCAGTATACAACTAAGTTACTTCCCCACAAGTGATGAAGTGATGCATGGCCAGACTAATATCACTGCGTAGAATAAAAGCAGCACTCCACAAGAACAGTTGCACATTATTCTATGTAATGAGAACACCAACGCGTTTCCACCACAGCCTTTCTCAGAGCACATTAAAAAGTCACAATGGGAGTGTACGCCCCTCTTTTTAAAGCATACATGATACGTGATCATCCCCGCACCTGTGCAGTGGGGATGGTCCTTACTTGACAATCAATTAATCAGTTCACCATATCACAAACAATAAAGCACATCATGATCGAAAACGGCACATAGAATAACCACATAAGGTACTACAAAATACATCAAGACACATCAGATAAACAATTTACAGTGTCCAGTAGGTGTCTTTGTATTTCAAACCCTAAAGGACATTGGATATATGAGTAACAGCACACATTCCTTGTTTATATGAAGGGTTTGTAGGTGAAATAAACTATTTAAGCCCTATGTTGAGTTGATACATCCAGGACATTTCTCTCTGAGATGTTTTTATTTTAACAATTTATAACTAAGCTTTTAGAGTGGAGTGTTTGGCGTACGCCAGTTGTACTTGGGTGTCCCTGTGCAGCATTATGTGCAGACTGCAGGTACTGAGAGTCCTTGTTTGGGCACATGAACAGCCGCGGGGCTCCTTCACTTCAGCGTGTGCCTCGGGAAAACTCTGCCAAAGCTTCAGTATTTTGTCTGACACTAATGCAGGTGTCAGCCAGCAGGCTTGCTTTTAGCGTGCGTGCATGCGTGCACACACACACACACACACACACACACACACACAGACACACACACACACACACACACACACACACACACACACACACACACACACACACACACACACACAGAGAAAGGGAATGAGTGGTCTGTTATCCTTTTGAGGTGTCTGTCGGTGGCCTCGTCCTATTGGAGATTGGAGAAATAATATTTCCCTCTCTTCAGACAGCTTCACATTGTGTTCTTACTACCTCACTACTACCACATGACCTCAAGTATGTCCGTCTCAAACTGCGTTCTCTGGTCTCGTGACGACTACATACAGAAAAAGCAAGTAAAATACCAAAGAACAAAATGGCTACTGTATCACAATATTTTGGTGTAACTACATCACAATGTAAAAGCCTATTTCACACTTTGAATATTGTACACTCTTAAAGGACCATACGGTGGTCTGGCATGTTTATATTGACTACGACTCACTGTATACTTTATATGTGCTTACCATTTAAGAAAGCACATCATAGTGTTTTCCATTAATTTCAGTACAGAAAATCAACTTACATGGACTTTTTATGGCGCGGCTCAAAATAAGGCTGTCTGTCCGGAGTTCATTTTGCAAACCACTGGACGGATCAACGGCAGATTTCTTCAGCACACTGATAAGTTACATTATCGTTACAATATAGGCATTTATCAGCCGCTCATCCAGAGCGACTTACAATAAGCAAGGTATCACATACAACACATGCAGAGAGACAGAGTGCCATAGGAATGTAGAATCAGAGGTAAACCACTATCAAACTAATAATCTGTACATTCAAACTATAGGATACCAGTTAAACTATGAACCTACCTAGCATCTGTCAAAATATCATGCTACCGGTATATAAACATTTTAACATTGTGGTCAAGAAAAACAAGCCTCAGTAACAGAAACATGAGAATGTATCAAATTGCAACGCCCCATTGCAATTAGGAACTGCAAACTCACTCCCAATCTTCCGCCTCTTCAGACTCCGCCTCAGCCCGTAGCACTGCCCTTGCCTCGACGACCTTGCAGGCACATGCAAAGTCTACAATATGTAATTTAGTTAGCATATTATTTTGTAGACATATAGTGTTTCTATAGTGTTTCTGTTTATTTATAGAGTCATTGTACAGATATTCGACTGTTAGACGGATGTTCTTAGTTCACTTACTGTATGATCCTAGTTGACTATTTCTATGTATTTGATGTATTACCTTGATTCCTGTGAATCGCTCTGGATTAAAAGAGTCTGCTAAATTGTAAATTGTTTAAAAAAAAAAGAAAATACCTCAGTACCTCTACAAATGAAGCAAAATGTTCGGTTAATGAACCCTATATGGCCGAAGCTGTGTGTA
Organism: Electrona antarctica; assembly: GCF_951216825.1. Lineage (NCBI taxonomy): Eukaryota > Metazoa > Chordata > Actinopteri > Myctophiformes > Myctophidae > Electrona > Electrona antarctica. The sequence continues at coordinate 37,382,533 of NC_136812.1, forward strand.
GATAATAACTTGGTATATTTAGCTAGTGATGCAAATAGCCTTCGTCACATACACACTCAATTGAGAAAGTACCCATTCATGTCACCCTCTCCTCGTCCATGGGACGCAACGCAGCCACTGTAATTGCGGTAAAATAGAATTCGACTTAATCCTACGTTATAAACAATAAAACACATTAGAGAAAATCGTTAGTCGTAGAAACATGATCGAAATGGTGATAGTAACACCTACGTTTGAGCATAACAGCGGAGCAGTGAAACGTGACGTCTCTCTGCCGTAACATGAGCAGACCTGATTGAATGGGTAACACATCTGAGTCATATCGGACAGTGCGGTGTGAGTGTGGCGAGCCTGCAAACAGACTGCCGAGCACATAATCACAGGCTCAGTGGCGCTTAGAGTGTTCCACGGGCCCTGAGGCGAGATTGACAGCCCGGGCCTCCCACCCCCGCCGAACGCCGAACGGGACCGTAAATACCACTTCGGACTAAACCCCTCAACGTGGCTCAGTTGCAGCATACCTGCGGCAATGAATACACATAATGTAGCCTCACAGGTTGCATATCGAAAATCACGTTACATGTTGAAATGTCCATAACCATTCATTCCTAACGGAGCTAATCAAATACTGGAGGGTGTAGGGCTGTTGCTCACATATAGTTGTGCCTGCCGTCTGTACATGGCTGTGATGAATGGGACAGCTTCGGGATTCGGGAAAGTTTAAGTTTAAATAGTCTCTTAATGTTTCAATTCAAGTGGTAAAGTTCACGTGGGCATGTCCGTCCAATCTTTCTGATTAGGCTACTGTTGTTGTCTTGGTATTCCTTTCATGCGACTTCACTCACCTCCACTAAGTGCATGTGGATGGAGCTGTTGTGTTTGTATTCCACCTTTACTCCATCTATCTTGCCCTCTTTTGAAAGTGCCTGTGGTAATTTTAGGTCTTGTTTTGACTGTTCAAAGAATCAAAACTCACCTTTATCAGGCGATTGCAGAGCAGGGCTACAGCCACCGGACAGACCGGAGCAAATCAGTCTACTCTAACGTGCAGTCAAGCAGCCCAAACACTCTATTTCCTGCCTGCGCCGTGAAGGGGCCCTTCACGGCGCAGGCAGGAAATAGAGTGTTTCACAATAAAGCTTTACCTTTACCTCCCAATGAACTACATTTTACACTGCTTATTATTGACAGGAAATATAGTCTTAGTCGCGGTCACTGTTAACAGCGTGTGTTTGTGGGAGAGAGAGCCAGAGAGAGAGAGAGAGAGAGAGAGAGTATACAGTTGACTACCACGCATCGGAGCGGACGGCCGGCCGGGCGGGCCCTCCCCCTCGCGGGCCCTGAGGCAGCTGCATCGGCTGCCTCTACTATATCTCCGCGCCTGCACAGGCTGCCCCCTATACAGCCCACCCTCAGAAGGTGGCCTTTTTGACTTAGGACCGGAGACTGAGTTGGCCATTTGATGATACACGAAAGAAGAAGAAGATCTGAGTCTGAGTGTTCCCACGGACCCCTTAACCTGCGCCGACCCCCGCGTTCACTTTTCGGCTCCCGCGAGCCGAAAAGTGTTTTTTGGCTAAAAACGGCCATTGCTCCGGAACGGAGGGGTGGACTGGTAGCCTATGGTAGCCTAAGGTAGCCTCCGAGCGGACACACATCACATCTAACACAAACTTGTGTGAGCAGCAGTTCTTGTTGTATGCTGTTGTTATAGGCCTAGTATATGACTAGTACATGAATATAACCATATTATACCCATAGAAGATGAAATGTGTGTTAAATGCTGCAATTTGTAAAAAATGACAAAATATGACTTCTAACATTGTTGAAGTGGGACTCATCTAAAAGACCACCCCTGGCACCCATTACAGATCACTGCTTGGTATGGTCCTTTAACCAAATGAACCCAAGTGTAAGAGCCATTTTATTACCAGATAATAAAAAAAAATAAAAAAAAACATTGATTCTGAACTTTACAAAAGACTTTAAATATCGTGACATACAAAATCGCGATATTTGAGTGAATCCATTTTTTGCCCATGCAGCCCATCATACATACATACATACATACATATAGGCCTACATGCATTCAGGAACCAGTAATCATTGATTTGTCATTTTCCCTATGTAGACTACTTGTTATACGTAATGAATATGAAATACCGTTCCCCCTCAGCCACTTGTAGTGCAACATAAAAGCCTATCTAAGAAACGAGATATAAAGAGTAAAAGACCAAAACTAAAAACACATATGGCATCCACCTTAAACGCTGTCTCAAACGGAAAACCAAGCACAAGTCAAAAGAGGCACTTGCACGGTGTCCCTCACACACGGTGGAACACATGTTGAAGATGACTGGGGCACACATCGGCTGCTCATGCAGTGTGTAAGGTTTCACGTGTATGTCCATGCTCTTGCCTTGGTTCCTCCTCCCCCCCCTGCGGCTCTGATTGCTTGCCTGGCATTCACAGCCCTACAGTTGTGGCCAGACCGCCGCCGCCCGCAGCCAATAGCACGCACTCATGCAGCCATTATAATCCCAGCAGCCAATCGAACACAGCAGGTACACCGTAACCCCACACACACACACACCCGTGCTGACTGACTCATACCGTTTGCTTAAAACGTTTGTTGCAACGGCGGCCGCGCGAGTGTGCTCGTGCGCTCGTGCAGGTGTTGTGTGCGTGCGTGCCTTTCTGAGTGTTTGTGGCCATTTATGTGTATTTGTCTGTGTTGTGTTACAATGTGTTGGTGCACGAGCCTGTGTATTTCTGCCTTCGTGTGCGCGCACATGTCTACCTCCACGTGTGTGTTATGAGCGGGGCCCAGTCAGGTTCTCTGCAGTGCGCCGAGGCCAGGGGAGACTCCCCACGCACGCCCACTGCCACAGGCCTCCAGCAGAGTCCTGGCTGAGCTCCTGGGGTGAACAGTAATGAAATACATTTGTGTCCAAGCTACAGCAAAGACACATGTTTGTTTTACATCTGTACTTTTGACTCCAATATACACTAGAAGCCCTATTTCAAATATATAATTGCAGATCTACAAGCTCACAACTATTATTTATATTTTATTGAAATTTCTGGAATTTCTTAGCATTTTGGGGGGAAACAAGCAATGCATTCATATATATATATTTTGTATTCTTTATTTAGGGACATCCACAATCATAATTTATACAACCATTTTTCAAATAGTATTTCTTTGTCCACAGGTTTTTTTCTTTTTTCTTTTTGTTTTCAGGAACAAAAAATAATAAAATAAAGCATATGGGAGAGATGGATGATGTGTACAGAATTGTTAAAGTACAATACAATATAATACTCATAGGAAGACATAAGAGAGTATTTGAAGCTGTGAGCAGTAATTAAAATAAAAACAACAAAACCAAAAAAGAGAGACATGAGTAAGACAGAATCATTGAATCCTTGCCGCTACAAAATCTGGTCGCAAAGGTATAATATATTCCACCCAGTTAGACCAAAACTCATTTACTATATATATCCATTCTTTTATGGTGTTGGCGTCAGGAAGCAACCAGTGTAATGCATTGATATTAAAAATAAATGTCCACACACACACTCCATGGATAGCAGAGCAGAACCTCAGATCAACACATTTTTTATATTACTCCTACAGATTTTGTCCAAACGCAAATGTTTTCTCATTATCTCTATAGTCATGTGACCAAGATACATCTGTCTGATTTTTCATATTCCATCCTGATTGGCTATGGTTGACATCTAAAATATGCAGGATTAGTCCATTTTGAACAAAATGCCTCAAATCATGAATGCATTGTCCCATTGCCGTGAAGCTTTACAAACACATTCTCAATAGTGTAGAGAAGAGGAAGAAATGTCACCCTTTTCACATTGTCCTGTTATAGCACCACCAGAAGGCACATTTTAGCTAAACAATTTATTTTATATTACTCCTACAAATTCTATCCATGCATCATACAAATCGGTACACTTTATCTCTATAGTCAAGTGATCAAGGCGCATCTGTCCGATTTTCCATATTCCATCCTGATTGGCGAATTCCGCCCACAATAACCTACCTGACCTGGCGGAGGCCTGTGCTCTGAGGAGCACTTTTTCTACTTTTGTTTTGCTTTTTAAGCATGTACTTTATTTGACCATGAGTATCTATACTTTGACTCAAGTTGTGGGGTTGGTAATTTGTCCGCCACAGGCCTCCAGCAGAGCCCTGGCTCTGCTCGCACACAGAGAGAAAACACAAACAGACCATAGTAGAACGGAGCCCACATGAAGTAACACAAACAGACCATAGTAGAACGGAGCCCACATGAAGTATAGCCCTGCTTGACAGCAGCTGGCTCATGTCACTATAACACATCACAAGCATTCAGATGCACTGTTCTGATGTCCTTTGGAGTTGTGTAACCGCCTGAACCCTAGCATCCCTATTCTGGGCACGTTATAATAATAGGCAAACAAGCAGCAAAAATAGTTACAAGCTCACGGTTGTGAACTAGTACAAGCGCCTATTTTCAGTGAAGAGATTTGGTCTAAAGGAGGGAAAGACACCTATAGAGCGTCGCAGTCCCGCCCCCTACCATGGACCAGGAAATTAATCCCAATGCATTTTTCCCATAGCGACATTTCAAAAAGTATTTATTTAAAGACGGTTACGCTGCGGACAAAGCCAACTCGAGTTGTGACAACTCATGTCAACACAAACAATATTTTGGACCAAACAAATAATTACAAAGAAGAAAAACAACAAAAAAAGTGTTGTAACCTTCCGTTTTTTTCTTCTTTCTAATTATTTGTTCGGCCCAAAAAATTGTGTTTGTTGTCATGATTTGTCACGATTCGAGTTGGCTTTGTCCGCGGCGTAAACGTCTTTAAATAAATACTTTCTGAAATGAACGGAGAATCATTTCCTGGTCCATGGTAGGGGGCGGGACTGCGACGCTCTATAGGGGACCCCAGTCAACAACATATATGGGGCTGTGTCCTCAGAAATAGTTTTTGACCAGAGGAGTGCTTTGGATATCATGTCCAGAGAACGCTTCTTAATAAGCACACGGAGCGTTTATTGACGCCTTTGACCTTCAAACCTAGCGACGGTTGCTGTGCTTGAACAATCATTGTGTCATCTGCATATTAGTATTAGCTTAGAGTCGCCGTAGACTCGCATTGCCAGACTGTTGCCTTCCACAACTTTCAAATGCTTCCGGTCATACACTCTGGGACATGGAAGCTCTTTTGATGATGAAGGGAGAAAGCAGATGTGAAGCCCCCACTTCCGTTTCATCTTTAGAGTTGCGCACATTTATCCTAATAATCATCATAGCATATATAGCTTGCTTCTTAGCAGAAATTGACATTTAATTGTTGATATTTTAAAATATATTTTCGTGAACGTAAATGACAGCTTCCGTTAATCGGATTTTGGGAGGTGTTGTTCCAGACTCTATAGCATTCAGAGATTGTGGAATAGTTTAATGGCTACGTGAGACTATTATTAGCACAAATAGCCTAGCTGACTTCTCATGGTTGTGGTACGGATTCAAAGTCAGGTCGTTAATGACCGGGTTGTCAGACAATGAAAGGAGAATAACCCGAGACATTGGTGAGCGGCGCTCCTCTCCAAAAGTTGAACTCTTTTTCTGCTTGAAGTACACAGGGCGCTCTGCCAAAAAAAGAACTGCTAGTGGACACCAGAGCACTGGAACACGAGGCACAGTGCTGGGAATGACAGTGCTCTAGCACATCTTTACCATTCAAGTGCATGGCACTTATTTCTATATTTACGTTAGTGCTGACCAGTGACCATGTGGGCTTTTTCTGCCACTATTGATACAGTAGTAGATAGACAGGAAACAGGGAGAGAGAGACGGGGAGTGACACGTTGCAAAGGTTGTCAGGATCGGGACTCGCTAGGCCAGCGGCCCAGGCCATAGTTCTAATTTTTTATAGATTTTGAAATCATTACCATATCTCACTATGTTTTTAATAAATAGTTTGATAAACCCACCTTGAAATGTACTGCTTCTCTGGCTAATATTTCCATTGCCATTGGTCATGTAATTAAGAAATGTATATATTTTTTATAAAGATTTTCATCTGGACTTGTCAAATCAGTTTTTTAACCTATGTTAAGACCAATGACATTATAACTTTGACAAAATAAATAACGGCAACAGAAATTGCATTGTGTTGCATTACATATCCAACACATTATTTTTCTCTCATCATGTCCAGCTTAGTGTTGTGTAGCCATGCCCTCGTCTCTGGTCCCACATCAAAGAGGCCGGCCTCCGGAGGTGGTCTATACAGGGGACAGGTGGTAATTTGTGTTCAGAAGTCTGCTCCAGCTCCCCGCACTCCCATGATGCACTGTCTGTCTGCCAAGCCTCACTTCTTCATAGATGACCTGCGCCTACCCCAGTGCACTGCGTAGGCGTTCAGCAGGGTCCATTGACGATGTGGTAGATCTTCTCCTTTGAGGCCGTCTCCCGGGTCCCAGATGTGGGCTGACCGACTCCCTCTCCTGCTTCTTCATGCTTGGTTTCTGCATCATACAGAAATAAATCCCATGGCTTCCTTTCCGGGTGTTTTTAAATAAATACTTGGCAGATATGGGAAGTACACTGTGAGTCACTGTCAGAGAGCTGAACTTACAAGGTCACTGGTACAGTACGGACGGTGCTGGAGTAACCTCGCATCAGTGTCACCAGACTGTCCACCTCGGATGTGGGTGCGGGGGCCAGAGGAACAGGGAGGCGGGTGGGTGTGGGGGGCATGCCACGCACGGCCATCTGGTATGCATGATTCATAGAATATGTGAATACTAAAGACGAGCAAAGACAAAGGTGAAGTAAAGCTACTTTGTGGATGTTTTTTTATCAGAGATGAATTTAAACCACACTTCGTGTGAACAGTGACTTTAGTCAGTGGGCACGCTGCGTTTTTGAAAATCACAGCTGCGCGATGAGTGTTTATTTTGGTTTATTTTGTTTATTTTATCATGTGTGGTGTTTTTAGCTAGCTGAGAGTTCCAATATGTCCTATGTCCACATTCACAACGCTCCATCTTCCCTTCAGGTGAGCCGACCACACCCCAGTGACCACCCCTTGCTCTTCCTCTTCCTGGTGGGCGGAGTCACACCTTCGGAACTGCGAATGATCAAAGAGATTGTTTCCACCCACAAACCAGGGACCCAGGTGAGTGATTGTATACATCACAAATCAATCAATGCATTAATTAACTAATCAATCAATCAAAGTCTGACACTCAACACAACTGAATGTTTGACCCCATGATGTTTCTTTCTTTTCTTGTGAGTTATGTCAAATTTATTTTCTTGCTGCAACAACAGATTTCAAGCTACTGTAGTCTGTAACAATGCGTCGTGAAGATATGTTCTTTGTTCGGCAAGCAACACCGTTGTGCGATGCTGTATAATTTGAGTTTAACATACGAATCCCATCCACTGTAGTTTAAGTCCCTGATCCCCGGACCCTTGGGGGGTTCCAGCTGGTCTGATCTCCAGCTATGATGGATAACTAGGAAACAGGTGGACCCTTAGGGGTCTGTCACTCAGAGAGGGTAAATGGAACCAATTGACCGTTATGTGTCTATAACAAATGGGCTCTTGCCGGTCCATTTGGTTCCATTTGTTAAATCCCCCGCCAAAATGTCCCTATTGTTACCTTTTCTTTGCTCTCAGAAGAAAAGGTTTTTGATTAGAAATGAAAGCCAATTGGGTTGCTGAATCATAAATAAAGAGATCAGTATGACCCATTATCATATGTGCATTTATTTATATTTGTGACGGAAAGGTTTACTTACCCCTCCCCAACACAGCTAAAGTGCCCTTGAGCAAGGCACTGAACCCCCAAACTGCTCCAGTGGAGCTGCTCAGTGGCCAACTGTATGAGACTGACTAAGCACCGAGAGCCTTACGGGTCCATTTGTACAGTGTCGAGAGTTATGATGGTCCTTGGAACGTTTGAGAACCACTAGTACATATATGAATCAAATCCCATTATAGAGAAACTCATTTGCCACAGTAAACGAGATCAAGATGGTAGCAGTTACACAGCTGTGTTTACTGACGGGTGAGCTTATCCTCTGATTAATGCACATTCACAGTAATTATACATACATATGATGCTGCGACTGTGTTTAGCGTCTCATGCAAACACATGCGTGCGTGCGTGCGTGCGTGCGTGCGTGCGTGCGTGCGTGCGTGCGTGCGTGTGTGCGTGTGTGCGTGTGTGTGTGTGTGTGTGTGCGTGCGTGCGTGCGTGCGTGCGTGTGTGCGTGCGTGTGTGCGAGAAAGAGAGAACTGTATAATCTGTTGTGTTAATAAAAGACACGGAGAGATTGAGGCTAGGGAGAATGAAAGACTTGGCTGGGTTCAAAGCTTGCCATCTGTAATCAGAAATGCACAAGAAAGAGAGAGGGCTGTATAATTAACTGCCCATGCAAACACACACACACACACACACACGCCCTGACCTCAACGCACAAGTATATTTGGGTTTTGTGCTTGTGTGTGTGTGACCCATGGAGCTGCTGGTCACAGAGCAGAGGTTTTCACTCTTTTTTTGTAAAACGGATTGGACGCAGGTTGTCTGAAACTTGGATTTACAATTTAGGCTTTTAGAAGACTCCTATTATCCAGAGCACCTTGCAAATGTAGTATGTAAAAACATACTACAGGATAAATAGTAAAGTATTATTTACTTTTGACAGCTTCAAACATTTTGCAGATGATTGTCTCATTTTAAAAATCTTAAATGGACTTGCACCTCCAACACTGAAACAGTACATAGATCGAAGGGACAGTGGTGACAGAGCAACAAGGGCAACTACCAGAGGAGACTGTGAAGTGCCAATCAGACGTAGTGTGTTTGGTAAAACAGTCTTCTCTGTTAGAGCCTCCCATCAGAAGTATGAGAGACCTCCAACTATTTGACCTTCAAATTTAAAGAGGTGGTTAAAAACAAATCAAATCTGTAATCATGAGTAACTATCAGCACTATTTAGTATTCATCACCGGTGTCATTTTTCACTTCACTTTGCAGTTGTTCTGTCCCCTGTACCATGTTGATCTGTTCCTGTATTGTACAGTATTGTATTGTGTTTTTGTTTGGACATAGTGTTGGGTGCTGGCACACATGGCATCAACGCATGGTGTTGTGTGCTGGCACACTACACACTCTGTCTTTCTTTTATCTGTATTGTATTGTGTTTTTGTACGGACAGTGTTGGGTGCTGGCACATATGCACACATGGCATCAACGCATGGTGTTGTGTGCTGGCACACTACACACTCTGTCTTTCTTTTATCTGTATTGTATTGTGTTTTTGTACGGACAGTGTTGGGTGCTGGCACATATGCACACATGGCATCAACGCATGGTGTTGTGTGCTGGCACACTACACACTCTGTCTTTCTTTTATCTGTATTGTATTGTGTTTTTGTATGGACATAGTGTTGGGTGCTGGCACATATGCACACATGGCATCAACGCATGGTGTTGTGTGCTGGCACACTATACAGTCTTTCTTTTATCTGTATTGTATTGCATTGTATTGTACTGTATGTGTCATCGTATGTTTAGTTTTACTACCATTTTAAGAGCCTGCTCAGGGACTACAGATGTAAATTAGCTTATGGCTAACTCTGGCACATTTACATGGAAGTGAAAACTGAAATGTTGATTAATGAGCATTGTCCCTGTCAAATAAATAAATAAATAAAATAAATTGAATACAGTGCAGAACTGAGCAAATTTTGAAAATTGTATTATGCTATAATTGTAATGCCAGCTAAACATCAAGCCTACAGTATTCCGAACAGTTCCTTTCCCCTCCATCAGGCGCCCCGGCTGGCCAGGGAGAGGTAGTTTAGAGACCAGGATTACTGCATGTTTTTTGTGAGGGTACCTACCCAAGGGGACAAGGGGAGAACATGCAAACTCCACACAGAAAGGCCCTTTCGCCAACCCCGCCTCGGTATGGGCACTGATGACACGGAGGAGAGAACACGCCCCCAGTGCCCACAGCTTCCCCAGCGGGAATCGAACCCAGGACCTTCTAGCTGTGAAGCGACAGCACTACGGACTGTGCCACCGTGCCCCCATATTTTTTTATAATTTTTTTTTTATTATCTCATTCACTGCCAGATTAAATACCTACATTTACCATCCAGTGCCAACTTTCTTTTTTTTCACATTTCCATTTAGCTCTACAACGATCGCACCCCCAACAAGCCGTTCACTACACAACATTGGTACTGTACTGTAGCTCTCATTCAACTGCAGTCATATCAGGCAGTATTAGCCAGCCTGGTGCAACAGCAGGCGTGTTATAGCGGATCTTCACCTATGACATCCTGGGTGTTTACTTCCCACAGCAGACTGTGAGTCACACTCGCTGCATCTACAGTATATATTTGAGGGAATCTGCCTGTGTTCACAATCAGGTGGCCAAGTCATAGACCATGACTGCGGAAGTGCCATTTACTCCTGTGCTCTGCCTGTGCTCTGACCTCACTCACTTCACCTCTGCGTTTTCAGCCTGTTCTGTTCAGAATTTTGTGTTCACAATCGGGTGGCCAAGTCATAGACCATGACGTATGTGGAAGTGCCATTTACTCGTGTGCTCTGCCTCTGCTCTGATGTCACTCACTTCACCTCTGCGTTTACAACCCGTCATTACTAAGTCCGTCCGTCTACTAAAGTTTATTTCTCTTCAGAAGCGTTAATATTGTAACCGCGATGCAGCATATATTCAGAAATAAGCCCAGGATGTCCGCGTTCTGTTCAATCACCGCGTATGCAGCCTAGATTCAGAGAAAAAAGGGCAGAGAAATGCCAAACGATTGGCTACGCCCGATCACGTGACACGCTCGTCCATGTAGTGCAAGGCATGTTGGGTTACAGGTGCATGATGGGAAGCCGAGTTTTTAGTGAAACACCAATGTCACCAATTTATTTTTATTTTTTTCACACATCAGTTTTTGTAATATAGTTTGTTGATAACATTTGATGCAGTAATGTTTATTTTACACTTTACTATCATCTGGGGACCTCCCCAAAATCCATGTGAGCTAACTGAGGCCTTGTCTGCTGTGTTCCAGGTGCTGGTTCTGTCCACTCGGCTCCTGAGGCCTACAGACATCCCCCAGCTCCTGTTTGCCACCCAGAGACTCGTACCAGACATCGGCATCTGAATGCCACACATGCCACCCGCACAAGCTTACGTGCACTTATTTGCACACACTCTTGCAATGCATGTATTCTGGATGTGTGGGAGCATGTTGCGGGTTGTAATGAGATGTTCGTTTCAGCCTGTATTGTATCTTGGAGCCGAGGGAACGTTTTCCAGAAATGTGGTTTACGCTTTTCGATTTCAAAACATTCCACTGTGGGTGCCGAGTTTGTTTTTATTGAACGGGTCTTAATTACTTTTCCCTTAACCCCTGAATCACAGTTTTCATGGTAAATGGTATATATTTCCAACAAAGTGTCCCCCATAACATAACTAATGTTTTCATAAAATAAAGAAATAAAGTGAATTGTCAGCCAAACATCTACACAAGAAAAAGTCAATTATGTATTTATTTTCTTATTCTCTATCAGAAATGTGTCAGTGAGTTGTTAGGTTTTTTTCCTCTGCTGACCTACGTGCTAGTGATCCCTCACATGGGAGCGCACGACAGAGAGAGGATGTACACGTTCTGTTAGGGGACATTCACACCTAGTCACCATGTGTCACCTAAGAGCCAAGCCAAGGGCAAAGTACATTAACACGCCGCCTCGGCCTCACATCATCTGCTGCTAAAGCTGTTGTCAACCACCTCCAAGCCCCGTGCAATAGGATTCTCTCTCTCTCTCTCTCTCTCTCTCTCTCTCTCTCTCTCTCTCTCTCTCTCTCTCTCTCTCTCTCTCATCAGTTCTTTACTTATATACTGTATGTGCCGGATGAGTTCACTACACAACGTGTGGCGTGTCATGCTGTTGGCGACCCCTCGATCAGAGCACGTTCTCCCAACCGTGTATCCATAGCACAGGAACACGCCACAAATGTGTGTTTCACTCCCAAACATGAGCACATGCACGAATGCAAATGAAGCCGATTCGAACAAGTCCAATTTCCAGTGAAAGTTGTATCTATGCAGGTGAATAAAGTACACATTTTCGGGGAATCTCTTATAGGTAATTCCAACCGCTGCTGGATGTTTGTTGTTGTGTATAGTGTGGCTTTGCCACTGAACACCACATTCTAATTTACTAATAAAACAAATTCCTAACATGTTTACAGTAATGGCAAATAAAGGATTCTGATTCTGATTTACAGTATGTGGCTTTGTTCATACTATCGATAGCTAAAGATTGGACCAGTTATTAGACTTTGCACATACATTACAGTTGTACTTAGTTAATACGTTTGAATTAAGGTTTTGCCTAAAAGTAAATAACTTTTTGTGCTTGATTGATCTGAGACTTTGTAGAAATGTCATGTGTGCACAAGCAGTACACCAGTACAGCCTATTCCCATAAGGAGTGCCTCGGATGCCAAAACATATCTCATCATAATTGGATTGAGTGAATCTCCTGAAAATGGTTATGTATGCTATTGGGCCATTTATTACACAATTTGGTTAGTTATTCCCAGCGTCCATGGCCTGTGACATTTTAGATTAGAACTCGTGATTGGACAATCGGATTGTTGAGCTCACCCCATGTTTGAACTGGCCAAAATGTAATGGTGGTGATATTCCCTATGGATAGCACTTGTTTTGATAAATCAGTTGGTAAAAACAAAACTCCATTCAACATTCTACATGGCAGTCAGTAATCATCCGGAAACCATTTAATTGTAAACTACATTTAGGAAATAAACTAAATTGTTGTTCTCTGAGGCTAAATCATTTTCATTGTATGGCAAGCTTGAAACCTCCCATTGCTGCTTGTAGCTATAATTTTCATTCTTGTTCCGTCTTAACCACTTAAATCCTATGTACTTCATTGACCACAGTCCCCCAAGGGTCTTTATTAGGCGGCAGTCCACCTCTTTTTTCCCTCTACACCAAATATTTCCCCCAAAAATAAGTAGTCTACAAGCTTGTAGATCAGCGCTATTTTCACCAAATGTTCGCCCCATAGGGATGGTTAGGGATGATGTCTTTAAGCATACTGAGACAAATTCCTAAACACATAGTTGGTACTTAAGTACAAATTTGAGGTACTTTTACTTCTACTTCACTACATCTCAGATCCAAATGTTATATTAACCACTTCAGCTCTGTATACATTTCGGCCATTTGAAAATAGACAATCTACAAGCTCACAATGTGTCGCATCGTGACACATTGTGAGATTTGTATTAATTTGAAAACTTGTGCATAATGTGTACTTAAACTTTCTACTTTTGGTACTTTTACACCTACCAATACTTTTACTCAAGTCAATTTTAATTCCTCACTTTTACTTGTACCACAGTATTTCTACATGATTGCAGTATTGATACTTTTAATGTGGGTACATTTTTCACCACTGCTTAAATCTCCACCGTGACACCTTTGAGCCAGCTCTGGTCACAAGCAGGGCCAAGGCAGCCAGCACAGGTCTGCTCAGGAATCAGATTGGCATGACACAGCACAGGTATTGCATGCTATACTCTGTAGCGGTGCATCGATTTAATCTATTTAAATTCATGTGTAAGTATAAAATATGGCTTTAGTAGTACATCAATTTAGTCAATATTTTAGATTTTTTTCAAAAAAGGGGTTCTTGAATATTAAACAATGTAATTGAAGTCGATAATTGCTAAGACACTTTTTGCAGCCCCCACTAATGTGCTAGTGGGAAAACTGTACATTTTAACCCAGACAAGACAACTTCAATGTACTGTGAAGACCAGTCTCTCTCAATGTTTGTTTATCTAACTCTGTTCAACCATGTGAGAGAGTGAGAGGCAGAGTACAAGAGTAATGAAAAGAGAGTTGACTGGCGTAGTGAACAGTCTTTGGTTTCGTGGCCCCACAGTTCAGAACAGGCATTTCAGGATTCAATAATGAAGTTCAACTCAGTTAGGAACAGTAAATAAACATGCCTGTCTGTCTCTGCTAGACCAGAGCCAATGGAACACATACCAGCTTTCTTAGTACGGTATTATTGGATGTTATTGTCTACTGGGAGTCAAACAGTTCTCAGAATGTTCCCTAGCAAGACAGAAATCAGCTCCCCTTCTTCTGAGAGCAGACAACTCTTGGAACCATCTACATTTAGTCCAATTATTACTAATTAACCTTTTAGCAGAGTTCACCACGTTTGTTTTGTCTCCCTTATATGGACCACCTTTATTTATTGATGTTTTATTCCGAATTGATTAATACTGATTGACAGATTTTCCTGTACAAGATGCCAATATGCACCCATTTATTAACAGGAGGCAGAACGTGTGAACCGGGGATATGATGGTCGACGAGCAGTCTATGAATGCATTCAGTGAGCATCTGTCACCATTGAATTGATGTTTGCCCAGGAGGACATTGGACAACCACCTGCCCAGACCTGTGATAGAGCGATACTGCACGTACCATGCATGTCCACATAGTGGAATAGAGTAGAAATATATATATATATATATATATATATATATATGTGTGTGTGTTAACTAATATGACAAAGTTTAGTTTTGATCTTAAGAGTGTTCATTTCAATCAGAATCCAATCCATCCATAGAAGAAACCTGTGTGTGTGTGTGTCAAGCAAAACTAGTTCACATTAAAAACACCAAAGACTTTGTGGAATTCAACTTTTTTATTAACAAATAAATTAACAGCAGGCCACATTTTTCCCCATTAAAGTGCATCAGTAATACACTGCCACACGCTAGAACCCGTTTCCCCGTGCTAGGAAACCCCAATCCCATCCAACACTTCACAGAACCATACATGATGATGGCTGCTGCACAAGAATGCACACTACAGAACAGACAAAGAAACTGAACTAGGCTGTTGCACAGAAGTGCGAGTCCGTCAGAAAATATCAGCATCTGAAATGTTGCCATGCAGATGTCTGTCTGAACTAAACCATCCAGTCTGCCACAATAGGCACCAGCTAAAAATAAAATGCGGTGTCCTTCAAAGCCACTGCTCCCGATTCTGCCAACAATAGTTGGTTTTCTTTTCA
Source organism: Electrona antarctica (assembly GCF_951216825.1). NCBI lineage: Eukaryota > Metazoa > Chordata > Actinopteri > Myctophiformes > Myctophidae > Electrona > Electrona antarctica. Next base: position 37,397,722 of record NC_136812.1, read on the forward strand.
CCCCACCACTTTGTGTTTTGCAGTCTGTGCAGCGCAACAAGCCGTGCCTGTCTGCGTCTGTCCCCACAGGGACAAGCCTGTCTGCGTCTGTCCCCACAGGGACAAGCCAACGCCTCACAACCGCTGCAGTCGACATTTTCTGCCAGCGGCGAGGACAGGACAGAGTCTGTGTCCACATGCGGAAGTCATCGCCTCCAGTGGAAGAAGACCCACGAAATGGAGAGTCATCTCTGCCCTCTCTTTAAACTTTTCTCAAGCTTTATTTTCATTCGTTGCGCCGGGCGGCACTACCGTGCTGGACGCTCACACCGAAGTGACATTCCGGACCTTTGCGGAGAGAGCCTGCTTGAAGCGCCTCTTCAGGTCCTGCATGTTGGGCGACTTGGGCCTCGGGATGAGCGGTGAGCGCCTTTTCTCTGGAGGCGCGGCTGGGCCCTGGGAGGGCAGCGGCACGGCGGCGGGCTGCTGCTTGGCCAGCTGGCAGCACAGCCTGTGGAAGGCCCCGTACACCTGGTCATAGTCCTCGCTGGCTGACACCTCGTAGAAGGAGCAGCCCAGGGTCTCGGCCAGCACGGGCCCCTGCTGGGGGTCCACGCGCCGCAGGTGCAGCAGGTCGGCCTTGTTGGCCAGGACGATGATAGGGGGCGCTGCCGCGCCTGTGGCGGTGGCACGAGTCACCAGCCGGTGGAGCTGCTCCATCAGCTGGAAGCTGGGGCGGTCCGTCACAGAGTACACCAGCACTACGGCGTCCGCCCACTGCACGGAGCACGCCACGTGGTCAGGGAGGTTGACCGTGTTGTCTGTCATCTGGGGAGGGGCAAAGAGGGAGGTTTGTGTTAGAAACAGAAAATACTCATTTCACAGATGCTAAATGACACGGGTGCTTTCCTGGTTTTCCTTAAAGGATGGTGGGAATGCAGACATGAACTCTAGAGTTACTGGGCCAGTGTTGAGTGAACAAGGGCAGTGAGGTGTGTGAGAGAGAGAAGTCTGGATGATGGGGTATCATTTACCCTGGTATGGCCCCTAAGTAACATCCAGACATCCATTACTCCAAAATGGGAAATGAGACAGACTGAACGACTACACTGTAACAGAGGGAGAAAAAAATCTCGGGTCTTTGGACCGCTGCCCAAGCAAAGCTTGGAGCGGCTTCACAGCCACTGTGGGCATCTTACCAGCTACTATATGGCCAGTAGTTGTTACTTGTGCGACAGCTTAAATACAGCTTTTTAAATTGGAACAATTTTACTTATAATGTATCAGCATTGTTGTATTTGACTGTACATAAACACTCACTCAAAATGACCTTCATTCTGGCTTACAATGCGTTTGGCTATATTGTATATTGGACGGACGGACATATTAAACTTGTATCGGTTCTTACCTCAACACCAGGTGTGTCTTGCACTTGTAACGCCACTTGTTCTCCATCTACTTGCACTTCTCTTGAATAGAGGTTTCCGGCATTTCTCTCATAATCCCCAATGAAGCGTTTGGTGAGGAATCGGACTACCAGCGCTGGAAGAAAGAAAAGGTGAGGTTAGAACAAATTCATATGGATACATATTTGACGAAGAAATCTACATTGTGCGACTATAAAACCCGTAACTAGTATTGATAGGCTATAATAGTAATAATGTAATAGTAGCTATAATAGTAGCCCAATATTTTGTCTCCATTTGAGCAAATTAGGTTCTGCGTGGTGGAAAGACCACTAGACTACACACGGCTTTTCACTGAAACGGTAAGAGAAAAGAGCTTCATTTCAACATGTTACAATTTTTACCTGTTTTCCCAACGCCGCTGCCTCCGATCACAGTGATCTTAATGGTCCGGTTGAACGGGTAGTCCGGTGTCGCGGACTCCGAGATGGTCGACATGTTCTGTGTCAGACGCATATTTCCCTTTTGATGGTTTTGGTGATATATTTCCGTAAAAATAAAAGCAACGTAGAGTTTCTTTGATGACAAGCAAAGTTCCAGCCGAGGACACCTTCGCTTCTTCAAATACAAGCCAAGTTATTTCTCCTGTATTGTATGTAAGAAATCCACAGAGTGTGCTCAGGTCCGCGTTGAGTTAGCAGACAGCTGTTGTAATGTAGAGTGTAGAGTCTCTGCAGCAGGCTGGCTCTTTTATACAGCCGCAGCACTGAGGCCGTCTCATTGGTTGGTAGTCAGCTGGCTGGACTGCAAGCCCACCCCCACTGCCCGCCCACCCCCACAGCCCTGCACGTGTACCGTGTGCAAGCTGTGAAAAGCCTACCATGTAAGTACCACAGTGCACTGCACCAGCAACAGGTGTTTTCTACTACTGATCCTGCTATGAGAGCTGACACATAAACACGCTTTCTAAAGAAAGAAAACTAGACCTATAAATCCTGCTTTAGAGGGTTTTAGTGTGTGTGTGCACTGAAGACATGCAGATTATATAATAAATAATGAGAAAAGCCTTTTATATATTATATTTATATAAGGCAAGCCTTATATAAATCGACCAGCTGTCAATTTTCGACATGAGTTCATGATGCAGTCCCTCAGTTACGTTTAAGCAGTGAGATCATATAATACATTTTACATAAAGGAGATTGAAAATCTATAATAATAATAATAATAATAATAAAACTTTATTTGTATAGCACCTTTCATGACATGAAATGCAGCTCAAAGTGCTTTACACAAAAAATAAAATAAAAGCAGGGCATAAACAATACAGTGAGGACATGAATAACATTTTTTTTAAAAGACAGATAAATCAATTAAAAGCAAGGGTGTAAAAGTGGGTCTTGAGCTGAGCTTTAAAAATGTCTACAGAGGCTGCCTGTCGAAGGTACAGTGGGAGTTTGTTCCACGCCGTCGGCCCGTAGAAGCAAAAAGCTGCTTCCCCGTATTTTTTAGTTGCCATTTTTTTAGGCAAAGCGAGCAGGCCAGCAGTGGAAGACCTTAGGGGGCGGTTTGGGACATATTTCGGCAGGCAGTCATGTAGGTAGGAAGGTGCGAGACCATTGAGAGCTTTATAAACAAGTAAAAGAATTTTAAAATCAATCCTAAAAACAACCGGAAGCCAGTGCAATGAGGCCAAGACTGGAGTAATATGTTCTCTCATCTTAGTTCTAGTTAAGACTCTGGCTGCTGCATTTTGGACAAGTTGTAATCTGTCAGTTGATTTCTTAGGCAATCCAGAAAAAAGTGCATTGCAGTAATCAAGCCGAGAAAAAACAAAGGCGTGGATTAGCGTTTTTGCATCGTCCAGTGACAAATAGGCTCTGATTCGTGCAATATTTCTATGATGAATCAAACATCTGTCTGCACATTTAACACTCGCATGACTCAAAATGACCTATTGTTTGAGATTTTGAAGTTGATTATCTTTGCCCATGAAGCTTTCAGAAGGTTCCCCTTCCATGACCATCCATTTTTTTACATCTGAAATTTTCTAATATGAATTTAAGCACATGCTACTTCTGTCACATTTGACTTCAGTCATGCGTGAGTGTTAATTAAGAAGTGGGTGTCCAATGCAGTAGTGTGCTAAATGTGTAATCTTTTGTCCAAACAGCTGTGTATGTATAGCCTGGAGTCTGTGTGAGTTTGAGGCTGTCTGAGGCTGCTGGTTTTTTGTGTGCATCATGGAAGAGATTAAAAACATACTGTAAAAGTAATTAAAAATTGTCATATGCTCAGTGGTGGAAAAAGTACTCATATTTTGTACTTGAGTAAAAGTATCAATACTGCAGTGTAGCAATACCGGGGTACTGTTACAAGTAAAAGTCTGGAATTCAAAATGTATTTGAGTAAATGTACAAAAGTATATTGTTATCAAAAAACGTAAAATACAAGTAGAAGGTAGGCCTACTGATTATACAGAATGTCTCATTTCAAGTTTTCAAATGTAGCCTATAAAACAAGTGCTTCATGTTATGTATGTTTTTTATTTGTAATAATAATTCAAAAAAATCTACAAAATAACTAGCTAAAGCTATCAAATAAATGTATTGGATTAAAATTACAATATTTGGATCTGAGATGTAGGCCTATAGTGGAGTAGAAGTAAAACTATTAAATACTCAAGTAAAGTACAATTTCCTCAAAATTGTACAGTTTGTAAATGTACTTAGTTACTTTCCACCGCTGCTATGCTAAAATGAATCTGTGTGGGCTACATAATGTCCCCTCCAGTGACAGTCAGTGGATGATGTGGCCAGTTGCTACCCCAGCCTACAACAGGGGGAGCATGCTCAGGCATGCCCCGGTGCTGGGCATCTTCCACACCGGTAGGGGGTTAATGCCCCACTCATGGTGTACTAATATATACAAGCCCCCCCACACGCACTACCCCACAAGACCCCATGCTAATGCTCACATTATGAATGTGAACACTCAGGTCATTCATTAGCAACCTGGCCTCCACCCCTTTGCTTATTCTGAGCAGAGAAACAGAACGAGGTGTTTTAAATATGAACACACACTTGAATTTGCTGAATGACCTGGCCTGGGCTTTACAATGCACACCACCGCCTACTCAGTAGGCTACTACACTGTTTCTCTACAATGGTGTGAAGTGATCCATTTGGTTCCATGTTACACTCTCAGAGTAATAAACACTAAAAGGGTCTGATGCGTCGTTATCGTGCGAGAGTTATCAGATAGTCCAATAAACAGGCTGTAAACATAAGTCATGGAATCATAAGATCTGGCATATTTTAATGATTGCCCGGGATACTTATGAGTCATCCCAAAATGAATGGTCATGTGATTCAGACACTATATAGAAATATTTCTGTCTCTCTGTGACCTTGCTTGAGCACAGCTAGGGTGCACACTCTTATAAGTAATGGTAACTGCTTAAAAGGTCTACTTTATCCCAACAGGTCCCACAGCTTTAAAATATATCATATTAAATGTGGGTCTGTGGCCTTAATGCCTATCAAAAACTGGGGGTCCTTGAAATTAAGTCGGGAATCAGTGCTCTATACCAGTGGTTCTCAAACTTTTTGGGCTGTGCACCCCCTGTTACCTCTCGCCCCAGCTGACGCACCCCCTGTTACCTCTCGCCCCAGCTGACGCACCCCCTGTTACCTCTCGCCCTAGCTGACGCACCCCCTGTTACCTCTCGCCCCAGCTGACGCACCCCCTGTTACCTCTCGCCCCAGCTGACGCACCCCCTGTTACCTCTCGCCCTAGCTGACGCACCCCCTGTTACCTCTCGCCCTAGCTGACGCACCCCCTGTTACCTCTCGCCCTAGCTGACGCACCCCCTGTTACCTCTCGCCCTAGCTGACGCACCCCCTGTTACCTCTCGCCCCAGCTGACGCACCCCCTGTTACCTCTCGCCCTAGCTGACGCACCCCCTGTTACCTCTCGCCCTAGCTGATGCACACGCACCCCCCCACATGGAAATAAAAACTGCATAAGCTATATAGAGACATATATTTCCTATGCACATATATGCCCATATATGAACCTGAATATGGCATATGTATGCAGCATAGGCTATATTCTGCATATACTTGCCATATATTGGCATAATGTTAATATATTTAAAATAAAACCAAAGCACCACCATTAGCCTTTTCATGCCACGCACCCCCGGCCTAGAATGTTGGAGGGATCCCTGCAGCTTATATAATATAGGCCTACAATAAACGCCAAGTCATAAGTGCGAAAAGCATCAGGTATTAGAACGGCAATCTGTAACACAAGTGCATGCTGCCTGTGTGTGTGTGTGTGTGTGTGTGTGTGTGTGTGTGTGTGTGTGTGTGTGTGTGTGTGTGTGTGTGTGTGTGTGTGTGTGTGTGTGTGTGTGTGTGTGTGTGTGTGTGTGTGTGTGTGTGTGTGTGTGTGTGTGTGTGTGCGTGCACGCGCGCCTGTGTGTGTGTGTGTGTGGAGGGGGGTTATCCCATGTGCCTTGACTGAATTTCTCTCACTGAAGCTGCCTCCACTGCTGTGTGGCCCACGTTTTATTTGCTACACTCCTCTTCCTACCCCAAAATCATCTCCCCCTGTCTGCCTCCCCCGCCCATCTTTCATCTGTGTTCATGTGTCTGCCTACAGAGGTTTTTTTGGCAGGCAGTGGTGTGATTATGGTGTGGTATGTATCTTTGATAAGAACCCTGATGACTGAAGGCCGTGCTGAAATATGAAATTAATGCCTAGGATTCAGCTGCAGACGTCGGACATCACTAGCTGCTAGGCGAGGCGTGTGCCTCCAGACACGTGCGTGCGCAGCTGCGCACACACACATACACACACACACACAATCACACACACGTGTTACTACACTTGTGAGGACATGAAAATTATACGATGGCTGGAATTTTATAAATGCCATTCTTACCTTTTGTACCACTCTCAGCCCTAAATCTGTTTGAGTTATACTTTGTTGTGTAGCAGTGTCGCACATCAAACATAAACGATAACGATAACGTGTCGCAGTCCTATTTTCAGTGTGTGGCAATTTGACACTTTGTGAGATTGTAGATCTGCTTTGTGACACGTAAAACTTAGGGCCGATTCATACTCCTATTTTAGAGCCGAATAAAAGTCGGTTCGGCGCTGTAGAGCCTACAATGTGACGTCATTTGAGGTTCGGGGGGGCGGGTACCGTCCTGAAGTCGGCTCTTCGGTGCTACTGAAAATTTCTGACGAGCCGAAATCATTTCGGCACTACAGCGCCGAAACAGCGGTAAAATAGGAGTATGAATCGGCCCTAAGTATGAATTAGGCATAACTCTATGATCTATCCCAATAACCTAAACCATACATGGGCAACTGGCGGCCCGGGGGCCACATGCGGCCCCCATCTTCACTTAATGAGGCCCTCATGTTAATATCAGAAATACTGATATATTATTGTTTTGCAAATGACCCGCTTCAATTACTTCAGTCTAAATTAGTAGCTTAATGAATGTAATTGTCTTTTTTTATGTCCAATGTATTCATATTTAGTTCATAAAGTTAACATAACTATAATTAAAGGCATTTTAAATTTAAAAAATATATACTTTTCAGGATTCCAATTCAAAAATAGCAAATAATTATTCAGGATTTCAATACAAATAGTAGCAAAAATAGCTGATCTATACAAGCTCAAAACGCGTCGCATCGCGGCGCGTTTTGAGCTTGTAGGTTGTAGCTTGGAGCTTGTAGGTTATTTTTGCTACAACAGTAATATGCAATGTGGCCCTCTGGAGTTAGTGTGGGAATATAGTGGCCCTCTCCATCGTCAGTTGCCCACCCCTGCCCTAAACCCAACCCTCTTCTCACCACATTATAGCCTCAAACAACATGATACACCCTGGAATGGATGAGAACGTTTTCATGTGTGAGCGCTGCATGGGGCTTGGTTTGGAAGTGGAGAGCAGGCAGATGTTTTGTCGAGACACCATAACATTTGAAGTGGTTTCACAGAGGGTACGTGACCCAAAGAGCCAGAGGTTTTTTTATCAAGTGCCAAGGTTAGGGCGGCTGTGGCTCAGGAGGTAGAGCAGGTCGTCCAATGATCCATGGGTCGGCGGTTCGAATCCCGGCTCCTCCTGTCTACATGTCAAAGTGTCCTTGGGCAAGACACTGAACCCCAAATTGCTCCCGATGTGCTGGTTGGTACGTTGCATGGCTTCCGCCGCAATCTGTGTATGGGTGAATGTAATGCACAATCTATGTAAAGCGCCTTGGATAAAGGCGCTATATAAATGCACCATTATTTGCATTTAATTTAATTTATTTGCATTTAAATGGTAAATTTACCATTTACCATTTAAGGTTAGCTAACAAGCGTTCAAGGTTGTACTTTACTTTGTTACATTACATCTTGTGTACAGGACAGGTACATAAGAGTAAAACTTATTTTCGTTTGGCTTCCTTCAGATGCATGCTGGCTAGCGTTTTCCTTTGTCCTGTTTCGCTCTGGTTGACTGGTTCTTATCAGTTCGTTCATATATCTGATTGTTCATGGAAAGAAGCTTTTTTGCAGTCTATTACCACCAGTAGCTTTGATACTGTGAAACCGTTTTCCAAGCGGCAGCATCTCAAACTCAAACAGTCTGCGGTTGGGATGGCTTGAAATTCAAGCCATCCCAACCGCAGACTGTCCTTGAATCCTTCCATGATTCCTCAAACGCCCAGTTGAAGAGAGCTCTTCATATGATGATAGTGAGTGTGTCATCACCTCAAGTATGAGCTGAGTCAAGTAGTTCGCGGACGTTTTCAGGTCAAGGAGCACCAAGTAGATTGTGTATTTGGCTGTGGACCCCATCTGAAAAGATTTATTTGTTTTGTTATGATTTTCTTTCAATGTTTTATTTTATTCTTTAAAATTAGCAGATCTACAAGCTCACAATGCATCACACCCGTGACAACAGTGTTGTTTGATCTGCTATTTTTAACAGCCTAAAAAGAAATTAGGGTTATGTGGTTAAACTGATTTTGATACTATATTAACTCATTTTCCTATGGACCCTACTGAAACCCCCCACCTGAACCCCCCTTGAGAAAACCAGTGAGCTATATCATGAGTTCATGTCATGACACGTAGAAGCGCTATATATGACACATTAGTGCTCAGATAGGTGACCCAGCTATAATGAAGATGTTAGCACTGAGCTGGATGGATCGACACTCATTAGCACTAGTACCCGTTTAGCATAATGAAGCTAAGCTATGGCCCCTCATTTAGCCACACAATAGAGCTACATGACTAAAACAGTGTGAGCCTTTCATTATTCATTTTGCAAATAGCCTTGAGTTGACCATCACCATAATAGACACACGGTCCTTGTATTTGAGAGAAATCATGTTGACACATGCCTGATACTGCTGAATGATGTCGCAGCTGCACATGAGATTACATGAACACATGCACACAGCTACAGTAAAGCTGTTACTGTTCTCTTGCAGCAGCGTATTATCTGCTGCTATTTGAACTGCCAATACCATGCATTGCCATTTCTTACAATTTACAATTTACAATTTACAATTTACAATTTAGGCATTTAGCAGACGCTCTTAATCCAGAGCGATTTACATTAGGCAGGAACAAAAGTATGGGAATACATCACATATATAAAATGCATTTATCAAGAAACATGCGTAAGCTAAGAACGTAACTAGAACATATCTATATAATGACACTATACATATTAACTATACATATATATACTATACTATGCTATACGTATGTACTATGATGTGCTATGACTATATACAATGCAATTATTGTGCTGTCTACATGACATGCTATAAGTCTGTTTCAAATGCTATCTAAGTCTAAAAAGTGCTATCTAAGGGGGTAGGATAAGTGCTATGGGCCATGATGGAGTCTGAAAAGGTGGGTCTTCAGACTACGGCGGAAGATTGGGAGTGATGCTGCAGTTCTGATTGCAACGGGGAGTGCATTCCACAGTTTTGGGGCCAGAAGGGAGAAGAGTTTCTAACCATGTATGTACATTGTACGGTGTACGCTATGCATGTATCGGTATGCATGTATTGTTTTTTAGTTTTATGTCTTATGACTGTTTCCAAATTTTTCGAGACAAAAAAAACACAGGAGGCATAACATGACACAAATGACAAAAAACAAACTAACAGTAGAAAAAGAGGTCATGGTACAGTCAAATTATAGGCCTCAATAACAACAAAAACAAATGTTTAGAAGATATAAGACTCTAGAAAATGCAACTGTTTCACACTATTCACAAATAGGTATATCTTACTCTACTCATAACTATTATATAGATTTTGAATATATTAACTGTTTTCCTTCCCTTTCATGAAATCTACAAATGATGGGAGCTTGTACAAAAAAATAATTGTCACTATATTTGAAATAGGGCTTAAATAGTTCATTCATAATGTACCTTTTCCCTTCCTAAAAATGTCGTTGAGTCTAAGAATGTAGTGGACTGAGACTGAGAAAAAAATACAGTCCTGTATTGTGCTTCATTACTGTCCACCACGTCACAAACATGTGTGTGCTCTCTGCAGCGCGTAGGCTATCCTTGAGTGATGATGAAGCGCCCTCGCTCGCTCTCACTGCTGATGATCTCTGCGGCTGAGGCTGAGCGAGTGCGTCACAACCTTCACCTTCCCCGAGGCTTTTGTGAGTGGACGGAAGTGGAGGGAAGACACGCAATTAAAATTGCATAATCAACATAGAAGGTATACGACACAACAGAGCAGGTCTGAGGGGGCTGAGCAGTGTCACTCACACCGAGGTGACAATAGCAATGGGACATGCATCTCTTGAGATGGAGTGTGTGGAGCATACAGGGAGAGGGGTGGAAGGGGGGGGGGGGGGGGGTGCTGTATCCATTGAGGACAGTGGAATGTCAAGTTAATTAGGGGTTGAATTCTTGTCCCTCGTGGGCGTCTTTTCTGAAGGATGTGCATGTTGACGTAGGGGTGAGGACTGATTTCCTGAGAAGGCGAATGGAAGTGCTCCGCCTTTTTACCTAGGAGAGGCGAGAGGCATATGGCCATCACCTACCCCCTCAGGGCCTCAGGACACTACAGTTATTTGTGGGAAGAGAGAAACTGGCACTATCTAGTAGACTAGGATGGCCCCCGGGGGTAATAGCTTTTCAAGCTTCGGTCACCTGTTTATCACGTCTGTGATAGATGCTTGTCATTCTCGTCGGTTGTCATTGTTCAAATGGCAGAGTCGTGAGCATTTTATTTGTGTCTTTAGTGGCTTTGTGGTGTTCCAAGAGGCAGTGTTTATCATGATGAGGTTATGGGGTCTTCATCAGCTGAAGCAGTCATGCTTGACAGAAAACTTGACGTATCCATCAAAGTATTTTGTCTGTTTACACTCCGTTACTGCTGTACTGGTCTTTATGCACAAACGTATATGTCTGATATTTACTGCTTACTCTCACTTGCACAAGAGAGCCTCTTGAAGAGACAATGATTAACGTAAACTTTATATCTACTTTATATCCACTTATCTCTTATTGTCTACTGCTATATAAACCTGCTGCTAAACGCTAAGTGTTGTATCTACTTGCACAAAATTCCATTATTTCTAGTTCTACTTTGATCATTCACACACATGTATACGACAAATTACATTGTGTTGTGTTTTCTGTTTCCTTCTCGATTCTTTATTCAGGTTGCTATGTTTTGTATCGGCAAAACATTGGCAGCTTATATCCACATTTTACACCTGTAAACTTGACGTGATGTGACAATAAAGTTTAAGTTGATGGTAGTATAGCTATCAGGCAAATCTATGTATGTTGGTTTGTTTTTTCCTTGCAGGCAACCTTTCCCCAGGGTGAAAAACCTAAAGAGAAGGTATAATAGCACATAAGGGATGGGTATGTATTTGTTGATAATGTCAGAGGTTTTCTTTTAAACCAATGGAAAGGCGAGATTCCTGAGCCCACACAAAGGAAGAGAGGTTGTTTATTCCTATTGAAATGTAAACATCCCAACATGCGTGGCTTATTTGCATACCCTCTGCATGTCAACAGAGGCTGTGTGTGTGTGTGTGTGTGTGTGTGTGTGTGTGTGTGTGTGTGTGTGTGTGTGTGTGTGTGCGTGCGTGCGTGCGTGCGTGCGTGCGTGCGTGCGTGCGTGCGTGCGTGCGTGCGTGTGTGCGTGTGCGTGTGCGTGTGTGTGTGTAGCCCCCACAACTATAGAGACATTTTCAGGACAATTTCCTGGTTATCACAAGAGAAATGTTTGTTTTAAAAGTATTTGTAGTTATAGGCTTACAAATGGGAATAGATTGGTTAGTGTTAGAGATTAAACATTTAAAGGTTAGATGTGAAGTTGTGCATCAGAAATCTACACTTCAAGTTTGGTGTTAAAATGCTCCAAATTCATAAAAATAGCATTCATAAAATTGCAATATAAAGTGTTGGTATCCGCACAAGTATATTAATACAAACATGGCTGTATGTGTGTGTGTGTGTGTGTGTGTGTGTGTGTGTGTGTGTGTGTGTGTGTGTGTGTGTGTGTGTGTGTGTGTGTGTGTGTGTGTGTGTGTGTGTGTGTGTGTGTGTGTGTGTGTGTGTGCGTGCGTGTGTGTTGGGGGGTGGGGGGCAGCATTGCTGTGAGACTGTGAATGAAAATAGCCCCTCTTCCTCTCAGGAATGGCAGCCCTCAGCCCTTGTGAAGGTAACCCTCATTGACATCAGAAACGTGATGGAAAATACTTACATCAGTGCAAGACATCTCCCTGTTTACATTCCATTGCCAAGCTCTAGCGTAGGATTGGATAATTGGTTTCGACTCTCACTTATGGCAGGGTTGAAGATTGATATGTCTCTCTATGTGCGTGTGTGTGTGTGTGTGTGTGTGTGTGTGTGTGTGTGTGTGTGTGTGTGTGTGTGTGTGTGTGTGTGTGTGTGTGTGTGTGTGTCTGCGTGCGTGCGTGCGTGCGTGCGTGCGTGCGTGCGTGCGTGCGTGCAGACGTTATAAAAAGGGAAAGGCTCCCTGCCTGCAGTCATAACAGAAGGTGTGGGTGTTGTTCTGCATGCTGTGTGCGTGTGACTACATGTGTATTTAGACTAAGACTTTAAACAGTGGGATTATCCTGTTCTCACTGATTGAGAAGTTGTTTTTTCTGCTCACGTGGAAAAACGCATGAGTGACAGCATTGAAAACAGACAAACAACATTTCAAAGGTGGTAAGAGTCCATATGTATGTCCAACAGACTTATTTAACCACGGACTTGAGTTACAACTGTACTCGCACAGTCGCACTGATTTGTTTCTGTCTACACTCTACACCAACAATCATTGCCAAAAATAGCCAATCTGCAAGTTCAAAACGTCACATTGCAACACATTTTGAGCATGTTGATCGGCTATTTTGGACAAATGTTCCCCCCATGCTGGGGTTCAAGTGGTTAATGCATTTTATATACAGTCGTATACTGTACACATTATGTATTTTGTACAGATATACATATAACCCAAATATGATGTGACATATATTCATATGTTCATGCTGTTTTTGAGATGGTCCTCAATACTTTTCAGACACACACACGCATGCACACCAGAAGCCAGAAGCCAATACATTTGATATCAAACGAGTGGGGTTGTACAGGAGGTAACAAGACCGCTGAGACTGTGAGAGATTGCAACACGCACGCACGCACGCACGCACGCACGCACGCACGCACGCACGCACGCACGCACGCACGCACACACACACACACACACACACACACACACACACACACACACAGATCAGGTTAGGACACGGACTGAAATGTGATTTATAGGTTTGGGCCATTCGTGGACAAGCCTCATTTGGCTGGTAATCCAGGCCTTCTCCAGGGGCGTCTAGTCTGCTGTATGGAACTACTGCTGCAGGCATAGCAACACTCACAGCATTTGTGTTGTCTAATGTGGACAGACAGACAGACGGTTTCCTCACAGTGTGTGTGTGTGTGTGTGTGTGTGTGTGTGTGTGTGTGTGTGTGTGTGTGTGTGTGTGTGTGTGTGTGTGTGTGTGTGTGTGTGTGTGTGTGTGTGTGTGTGTGTGTGCGTGCGCACATGTGTGCGTGCGTGTGTGTGTTTGTGTGTGTTGCTCACTGTTGTGGTGATGATGATGAGTTACGTAATGACTAGTGGAGGCCAGTAGGATAATTGGATAAATCTCCATTGATATATATAGCCTTTACGGTTTCCTCACTGTGTGTGTGTTTGCGCACGCATGCGTGTGTGTGTGTGTGTGTGTGTGTGTGTGTTGCTCACTGTTGTGGTGATTATGATGAGTTACGTAATGACTAGTGGAGGCCAGTGTGTGTGTGTGTGTGTGCAGTGTGTGTGTGTGTTAAAACAACCGGAAGCCAATGCAGTGAAGCTAAAACTGGAGTAATATGTTCTCTCATCTTAGTTCTCTTATCTTTAGTTAAAACCCTGGCTGACGCATTTTGTCAGTTGTTTTCTTTGGCAGTCCAGAAAAAAGTGCATTGCAGTAATCAAGCCGAGAAAAAACAAAGGCATGTGTAAAGTTGCCCGAACGGCCAAGGCTCCAAGAATCGACAGTCAATTAATGGAAGCAGCTGTGCAGTGTGCGTTTGTAATGTTCAGTTTCACATTGTGGAGTCTTCTAGTGTCTATAGGGCACGGGTTGCCACGTGACATCCCCCCCCCCCCTTCCGATGACGCCCCCTGTGGCGTCCTCGAAAGAAGACCACTACAGTTCTCACCCCACAAATGAACCAGTAGACAGTGACACTGCTTCCCCAGCAGGCGCCTTGGCTGTGCCCCCGGTGCCTCCATGTCCACTGGAGCTGGGCGATCTGGAGGTTGAGGCCACTGAACTGCTGCCTCTCCTTCACCTTCTCTGTACCCTTGTCCCTCTGGAACTGATGAAACGGCTCCACCAGCTTGATGTGGTTGGCAAAGCTTGCCTCTTGGGAAGTGGCTGTGTCCCCCATGGGTTGGAAGCCTTACTCGACAGCTCCCCCTGTGGCACCCTCTTCCTCCAAGAGTATGGCTTTCTGCTGCTGGTGATGTTGCTTTGTAGGCATTCTGGACTGCATGTCTTTTCTTCTTTTTCCGCTGCCACCACATGTAAAGTTGTCCGAACGGCCAAGGCTCCAAGAATCGACAGTCAATTAATGGAAGCAGCTGTGCAGTGTGCGTTTGTAATGTTCAGTTTCACATGGTGGAGTCTTCTAGTGTCTATAGGGCACGGGTTGCCCCCAATGACAAATAGGCTCTGATTCGTGCAATATTTCTGGTGAAAGGTGAAAAAAGGCAACCTTGGTAACATGATTAATGTGTGAATTAAAATTCAATTCAGAATATCATTCTTTCAGACCCAGAATCTAAGTAAACTTTATTTGATTGTATTATTTATTAATTTATTGTTTTATTTTTATCTGTCTTGGTTTGGTTCTTATAACTTAATCCCCCCCAGGGATCAATAACGGTCTATTTTATCTTGTTTGCTTTGCGTGTTCCTCCCATCGTAACCTTTTCATTATTAGAAATAGAAGTTACGCCTACTTGTTAGTGACCAGATTATCTTGCTACATCAGCCACAAAGACTTTCTCAACATGGTAACTAGATGCCCAGCCACTGGGCCACGTGTTTTAAATACTAAAGGTTTTCATAGAATCCGACAGACAGGACCTGTCACTGCCTGTCACTTGGACAATGCACTTGAAGTCACAAGGGATTAGGCACCTGAGAATACAAATCTTATCACATAAATATATGTTGACAGCAGCACCTAAGCAAATGCACAAATGCATTCAGAACCTCTGCCGAAAAAACGAGGTTCTCACATGGCTGTCTGCCTGTCTTTCTGTCTGCCTTCTCAGTTTGTGTCTAGCCAGTGCCTCAGGACTGCACTTGAAAGTGCTCCTCCATCACCACGCTGGGACACAGTGATGAGTGGGCCAGGTTTGAAGACACAACACCGAGGTGTGCTGTGATCTCAGTCATCTGACACTTTCTTTTTGAAGGCTAAACAAGGTGAGAACATGACACACGGAAACACCGTTGGTCAGATTATTCCACACACAGACGAATAGCCATAAAGCCTGACATTTTCTGCATCGTTCCGCAATGCATTGTGAGCTTATATATCGGCTATTTTCCATCTGTGACACTGAGCAAAACATTAGGCATCACTGCGACTACTGCTATCTTGTACTAGCCTGGCTAATAAGCCAGACCGAATCAGCCGGCGGATTACGGTCTGGAGAGGCTCAATTGTACGCCCATTTCCTACACCAGATAACTGGTGTGGCCAATCGGGACACGGTATGCAATATGGGCGGGCTTTGGTACAGCGACGTTCAATGCTTGAGACCTTTCACTGACAGTAGCTCTAACCAATTGCGTCAAAGAGAAAATGTTTGAACCCGCCCCCCGGGAAACAAGATCCATACACAGCATCTCCAGACTCAAATACCACACGACAGTGTGATTTGAGTCTGGCATATTAGCCAGGCTAATCTTGTACAGCAGTGGTTCCCAAACGTTTTAGCTCATGACCCAAAAGAGAAGTTTGTCTGAGGCCCAAACTAGTGAAAATGGCAGATCTTCAAGCTTTGCGTCACTACTTATAAAATTATTTATGAACAACCATGTCGCAATTCATTTAATTTTTTTAATGGAAGACAGATATTTACTCATGACCCATACAAATTGGTCCCCGACCCAAACATGAGTCCCGAACTACTGTTTGGGAAACAGTGTTGTACAGAATGTACTGTAAGCCATTTGTCATTTACACAGACGGGAACTTTTTTCGGCCCATGTCGTATGCATACATTTGGAATTACAGTAACTACAGGTGCCGTGTACAGAATGTGCACAGAGATGTGACGGCACAGGGGCGAAAGCACAGCCTCTTTCGATGAATTACTCCTAGGTTGCAGAGCTCTCTGACACAGTGGGGCCTCTGAATTAAAGCAATCACCCAGGGAGGCAATCACCTGTCCTGGTTTGAGAGCAGAGTGTCTTCTATCTGTTCCTGAGGTTTACATTGTATTACCCAGCCATGATACCGGTAAGGTTGACATTGAAGCACTGGTGAGAAAGGACACTCTGTCACCCAATGTCCCAATGTGGCCACGACAATGGGGCTGTTGATGTCATGTGGAGTGGAGTGTGACATGGGTTTCTTTCAAGCCGTAGCCAGAGGCATTATGTTCAGGTCGTCCGTCCGTCCATCGTCTATCCTTCCTTCCGTCGGTGAATGCGATATCTCAGGATGGAACGCCTTAAGCGAATTTTTAATTAGACACAAATGTAGAAGTAGGTGATCCAGGTCACTGTGTCCTCACAAAAAACATTTCATGAAATGTCTTCAATGTCTTCATTCGCTACATACATGATATTGGCTACTACAGTATATGAGGCTGGACAGAAATGGATGCAACAACTGATCAAAAATGTACATGAAACTATTCATTGAGTTAACATTTTGCGATTGTCAACACTGGAAAACCCATTACAAAGCAACATAGTATTTTAAGTTTGAAAATAAACGCCACACCTATTTTTTTCTTCTTAACACGGAGCCCTCCAGAAGCGTAGAAAGCGTAGATTCACTTTTGTCTGGCAGCCCGCCAACAGCGTAGCCTATACGTGTTCTAGTCTTTATTCTTTAATCCATGTTTTGATCGGATCGCATCGATAGCTGTCTCTCATTAGCATCCCAGTGTAAAGTGTGATAGTGGACACGGCCATTTTGAAGATGCGAGCACATCCACTTGCACTCTATGTGCTGCTTTCAATGGCCTGTTTCTCCAAATCGGCACAATGAATGTCGTTTCTGGTAAAAACAAGGTTTTTCAACGGCCGACAGCCGGCGCTGTGATACTCGCGTTCGGGTTTTTTCTGCACCGAGCGAGAGAACAACAACCGTAACATAAGTCCCGGAAAAGACGCGCTGTCAGTGGTTGGCCAGTAGTCACTTGAGTGACAGCGAGAGACATGGAGGAGTCGCATGAGTATCGTCACTTGGGCAGCAACGCAGCGTGCCTTCAGCGCTTCCCTATAGCACTCCTATAGCACCGCTTGACTTCCTGCCTTCATTGGAAACACGTCGCTCCAATGAACTGCAGCGGCCAGTGAGGCATCTATTTGTTTAAATATCTATGAGTGCTTCCAAAGTCTGACACTTAGAAAAAAATCATCTGCAAGGAATTTCTTGATTTAGGAAGTAGCTCATAACATGTCTACGGTGGATTGGATTTTTATGAAACAAACACTTTGCAGATAGTAAGAAGATAATTCAATGTTGGTGAGTTTGACGTTATTTAATACAATTAGATATAGGACTTTTCTGTTTGGATGAATGGGCTGTCTATGGGAAGTTGCACCTAGATAGCACCTCGTTGGCACGATGGCAGCTGTTTTGCATATCGTCAATAGACCACCCACGCGTACCATGCAGACTTGTGATTCAGATCCGTAGTCACTGGAATTGATGACGCAAGAGACTACACTAATACTAATCAAATCCACAGTGATCGATCAGACCTGGTGACGATGACGAAGCTCACCCACCGTCCCTATAATCCTGTTGTATGTTCAATTTACATACAATATACCAAAGGCTCAGTGAGAGCTCTGCTGCGTGCAGCATCATTCCAGTGTGATGTCATTTCAGATCGAGCACATTACAGGAACTTTCCCAGAGTAAGTGTGGGTGGACATAATTCTGCAGGCATATTGTGTTTACAGTAAATTCACCACGCACGCACGCACGCACGCACGCACGCACACACGCACGCACGCACACACACACACACACACACACACACACACACACACGCTACTCTATACGCTCTACACGCGCAATGTGCCGGAAATGGGTGCTTGCATTTCTGGAAAAGATGAAGGTCACTCTCTCTCTCTCTCTCTCTCTCTCTCTCTCTCGCTGTCTCACACCAATACTGTAAGTGTTGAAGATGATGTGTGGAGGAGTTATAGAGACAGTGAGACGTGTGTGTTTGAACTCATAAGAGTGTTTCGGCGGAAGTGCCAAGCTCGCAGCAGGGCGGAAACCGATGGCCTTTGTGTCCCTGTCTCATTTCATTCTCTCACTTTGCATGCAGCCACTTTGCCTGTCAAGATGAAACACTGAAGGGAATGTAATGAGGTTTATGGACAAAGAATGAAATAGGTCTTGAATTGGCAATGAAATGAAGAAATATGTTTTTTGCAGCGGTGGGCACTGGCCTACTTGGAACGATGCAAGTTGGAAATGCATGCCCCACCCACTTCCAAATAGTATGCGTTGGAGCCTCTACAGTGGTGCCCGTTGGGCACTGGCCTACTTGGAACGATGCAAGTTGGAAATGCATGCCCCACCCAGATATTATGTCTGTGTCCCTTTTATGCCCATATATGGAGTTCTTTGTCAGGCATGCCCAAATATGGAGTCTATGCAGACGTCAGAATGATGTCAGAACAGGCCAGCTCCATATATGGACGCTGGGCAGGGGCCCTGTCCAGACGGGCACGGGGCAGAGGGCCCAGGGCACACACACACAATCTGTGTGTGTGTGTGTGTGTGTGTGTGTGTGTGTGTGTGTGTGTGTGTGTGTGTGTGTGTGTGTGTGTGTGTGTGTGTGTGTGTGTGTGTGTGTGTGTGTGTGTGTGTGTGTGTGTGTGTGTGTGTAGACATAGGGACATATAGAGACATACACGGCCAGTCATTGGAGCGGTGTGCTCAAAAAGGCCACCTGTGTGACTCCCATATCCTCACACCTGATTTTCATTAGGGAGATACTCTTTATCGTTTAAAACTTAAAGAGTACATTCAAATACATAGACATTTGACGTGAGAAATAAGCAATGCAGTACATAAACGTTGAGCCTGTGCATCCTCCTTGGGAGTGAGCGCCTGGGTTCACACACCGTCTGTGTTCCCTCCTCAGCCTGTTGTTTAACCCCCCACACAGATGGTAAATAGACGACGGTGAGCAGCAGGCTACAAACACAACCATCACCCACATTCTCATCAAGTAGCAATTACGTTCCGCTGCCGGAGAAGAGATGCATCTGGACCTATTAGAACACCATGGAGCTCGAAGGGGAGGAACAGCACATGCGGAAAAGTGCCTCCAGGTAATGTTCTCTAAGGATACACACTGTACTCATGGGCGGAGTATTGGCACGTAACGCCGGTGAAAAGAAAATGTGCCTCAGATGACTTGCAGGAAGGGTTCATTGCAGTGCCATGTGAGCCCTGCTGCTTGAATAACTCCCTTATAGAGCACCGAAGTCTGACGTCACTTTCAGTAGAGGGCGCCTATACACATGTTCATGTATTTTTTTTATTTGCAGTGAAATCTCCATAGGGCGATTTTAGGTCGCTTCATATAAGAACTGTGTTTGGAAAATAAACCGACCACCCCAGCCTTTCTGTCAGGGGAGTGGCTGTGCGTCGTTAATAATGTCCATTCATATTTGATACAGCCAGTTTCTGGAGAAAATGGAATTAATGTGGCCGCAAAAGCCTTGAAACTACATATGAAGGCAATGTCGCTGCTAATATACGTCATGCCCAGCTGACACATTGCGTTCCTGAGATTCCTCGTTGACGTAAGCTCAACTGGTGGTGACTCGACTCGTACTAACCACAAAACATTAAATATCAATAAAATAAAAATAAACGTAATTAACATTCGGTTTCTGTTGTGCGACGGGCAGATGCAGCCACCCTGCCTACCCGGAAATGTAGTCTCTGGGTTGTTTGAATCGTTTCTAACGCTTATTTTGTTACTCTTTGGGTATATTTGTACACCTTCAGTCGATGCTTCATATCCATATGAGTGAAAAGGCCGGGGTGATCGGTTTATTTTTCAAACACAGTTCTTATATGAGGCGATCTAAAATCCCCCTATGGAGATTACAATGCAAATAAAAAGTACACGAACCTGGGGACTGACGCCCTCTACTGACAGTGACGTCAGGACTTCGGTGCTCTATACTGTAAGTTAACGCAGCCGAGATGTTGTTTGACCTGCGAAGGCACGGTTTGACACGACTATACACATTTGGTCCTAGTTTAATCATCATTTCTGCATTTGAGCGAAAGTATCCAATCTACAAGTTCATAACGCACGCGTGACAACATGACGTGTTGTGAACTTGTAAATTTGATAACTAGAGATGAGGGGCCGTGTGGCCCTATCTTGGGCGTGCCTTACCCTTTATCCCTAAACTTCTTTGTCTTTTTTTTTTTTTACTATTTAAAAAAAACATTTTCAAATAGTTCAATTAGCCAATATACAAGCTCCCAACATGTCGATGTACCTGTAGATCGGCAATTTGAAGAACTTTTAAATGTTTTTCAAAATAGTAAAAACAAAAAAGGCAAAGAATAAACGGGTAACACTTTTAGCACATACGTTTGATGCACATTCTCTTTAGTGCCACTGCAGAAATCACCAATTATCTGCAAAATAGATGAGGAAGATTATGAGGACAAGATTATTTTTTATTTATAGAATCTGATTCATTCACATTCATTCATTTTGTCCTGGAGCACAGAAGCAACAGAATATTACGTACAATACTAGAATTTCGCGGGCCTTCGGCCCGCTCATCCCAGAGTTGCGTTGCCCCGCGTTGCGATACAGAAGTCCACAGATACAGAAGTCCACAGTGACACGCGTTTGATGCAGCTGTTTTGTGTTGCAGCGCGTGCGCGCGCGCGCGTGTAGTGTTGTTGTTGTTATCCATATATGCGCCTGGGTTGGTCCCGTTTGTTCCACGCCAGGTGTCGATGCAGTCGTTTGCGCAATGTGCGTGTTTGCATTATGTTAAGTGTGTAGGCATACCATATTCTGAATGAGCAAAAAGAGGACACATGCGCGCGTGCATGTGGATGTGGACATGCGCGTGCACGTCGTGCATGTGCATGTGTCGTGCGTGGGCGGTTCTGTTAAATTCAGATGTCAAAATAATCTGTAGCCTGACATTAAATTGATCAAATATGCTCTATATTAGTTATGTATTTTTTGAAAGCAGTGGCTCTCAAAGGTGTGATCCAGGGACCCTCATGGTTCCTTGAGGGGGTTCCAAATGGACCCATTATAGGTCTGTAACTCTGAGAGTGTACAAATGGATCCAAGTGGACCCTACAGGTGTGTAACTGTGAGAGTGTACAAATGGAACCAAATGGACTGTTTTATAACTTTTAACTCTGATACTGTACAAATGGAATCAAATGGGACTCTTATGGGTCCATTTGGTTTTACTGTCAGAGTTATGGGGGTCCTTGAGATTAAAAAGGTTGAGAACCTGTATGCAATGGCGTATGTCTTGTAAAAAGAGAGACCAGCCTATTCTCCATCATATGTTATGCTTTGCTAGGTTGTACAAAAGAATATTGGGTCAGTGTAATTTGCAGGAGTCACCGCGCGCACAGCTGCCTTGTCTGTGTTGACATGACATGGGCTTGCAGGACAGAACTTTTATTTGTGACAGACACATAGTTGCTTTGCAGACAATACAATCTGCTTCTCATTGGTCAGTCACAAAGGTAAGAAAACAATGTGAGAGAAAAGGTGAGGACTGGAAAGCGCTGTGTTTGTCTCTGTGTTCCTACGTGAAGACGTGTGTGCTCTGTCTCTCTCTCGCTCTGTTCTCTCTCCTCCCTCTCTGGGGTGTGTGTGTGTGTGTGTGTGTGGGGGGGGGGGGGGGGGGGGGAGTAGTTGCGCTGCCTTCGACAGTGCTATACTTGTCCAGCAGCGGTGCAGAACCGAGAGAGTGACACATTGTTGTGGATGTAAACGGCGCAACGTGTAGCTCTAAAGTAGTTTGGATTGTGTAGTCGCAGCGGTGCTACAAAGTGAATGTTACAATTCGCACGGTGATATTGTAAGTCGCAAATGCGAGTACGTAGTGGCACTGGCGAGCCCTGTGTAGTGTAGTGCCATTGTCGCGGCATCGCGAGGCGATCCAAATTCCCCCCCCCCCGCGCACGCACGCACGCACGCACACACACACTGTACGTAGCTGTTTGTTGTTGCAGCGCGCGCGTGTGCGTGTAGTGTTGTTGTTGGTATCCATATATGCGCCTGGGTTTGTCCCGCTTGTACCACGCCAGGTGTCGACGCGGTCGTGTTAGCATTATGGTAAGTGTCCAAGTTAGAATCAGAGTGTGCGCTGTGTAGTTCTTCTTCTTCTAGTGAACAGAAGCCGTGTGTGTGTCACACCAAAAGTGGTGACCTATAGAATCCTGTACATAGAAGCATCACGCAATCGTCTCCCTCCCTGTGTGGGTCACGTGGTGGGCTGTGAGCCAATGGGAGAGGGAATGTAGTGTTGCCAGGTCCGCGTATTGTAAGCGAGTGGTAGTGTGTGTAAGTAGCGTGTTGAATGGCATTTTTTCTGTGCTTGTTTTCATAGACGTGGCAACAAATTAGGCGGGGGTGTCGGTGCTTGTGGCGTGTTTGTGTTTATTATTGATATTGATATTGTTTGCGAGTGTGGACGGGAGCCGGCTTTAGTGGCAGTGCGATGACAATTTTTACGCGGCTGGTGTCGAGTGTGGCCGTGCGGCGCGACATGAGGAGATAGCCGTGGATCGACGCGGAGGGTAAGGCTGTGTCGTGTTAGTGTGTTGTTGCAGTGTGAGTTGCAGCGTGGTGCAGCGTGTCAGTGACGTAGTAGCTGGTGCCTTTTGTTCCTGTGCGTGCTTTTGGGCACATGTTTTCAATTGTAATATAGGATGTGGGCGTACCGTAGGCTAGATCATTCCCACATAGATTAGTTATACAACCCAAGGATCCAAAGTTCAGCCTCATTTTAATAATAACATGCTCTTTAAAATAACACGTTTACAAAAATAGACACATTTCTCTTTTAGGAAGCCCTGTGTTATACTATAGGCTACATTTGAGTCCATTACACTCTGAGTTACACTATGAACAGAGAGCCCTTTACTGTTGGGTTCTGGTTCTGTGTGTGTGTGTGTGTGTGTGTGTGTGTGTGTGTGTGTGTGTGCGTGTGTGCGTGCGTGCGTGCGTGCGTGCGTGCGTGCGTGCGTGCGTGCGTGCGTGCGTGCGTGCGAGCTTGAGGACACTATTCAAAGTAGGACGACAGAAAAGAACAGGGCAGCCACATCCATTGAGTTCAATGCAATCTGGTGAAAATATGCAAACATTCAGTGAAAACAGCAGATCTATATTTTGAATACGATTTACATTCACGCAGTGGTGGAAAGTAACTAAGTACATTTACTTAAGTACTTATGTATAATTTTGAGCTATGTGTGTACTTTACTTCAGGATTTCAAATATCCAATTCTGCACTATGAGTACTACTTTGGTACTTTAAGTACATTTTGATGCCAATACCTTTGTAAAAACAATGGAGTACTTTTCCCACCACTGCATTGACATGCAGCCCACCTCTCCGTGTATCTCGTGGAGCGAGGGCTAATGCCCACCTCTCTGTGTATCTCTTGGAGCGAGGGCTAATGCACTCCATGCCATGGGGCTGGAAGTGGGTCGTGCTTTAGTGCTCTCTGCAGTGATCTCTGCTGCTCATACGTCACCATCACAGTATATCGTTGCTATGCAGTTGAAACCTTGTATCTCCCATTGTTCACGTGTTTATCTCATTTCGTATACACCTTTTATGTTTTTGTGTTTCAATATTTGTATTAAACAGAAAAGGACATGGACAATACATGAACACACAACACACGGGCACAACCCATTATGGGTGGGAACCCCCTTCTGTAACATGCTTTTTCTATGAAGCACTTCAGGTTCTCAGAAAACAGAAAGATCAACCAAGTCCCAAATGGGTTAACAGTAGTAAGGTTTACACCTATCAGTGATGAATCTGATATACAATCCCATCTATTGTTATTGTCCATAATCAGGGATGGCCTCTCGTGAGTCAGCATTGGTTTTTAATGATAACCGCACGTCACAAAAACTAGAATAGAATAGCGTGCGACACAGTGACACAGTAACCTGATGGCAGCTAATTAAGAAAGGTTTCAATGCCACTGTCTCTGAGGAAATGATCAGATCAAATAGGCCAGTCCTGCTGTTTAGTCTGACTTCCCAGTGCAATTCGTAGTAAAGTAGAAAGATTAAAGGCTACCTTGTTTGACCCCTTTTCTCTTAAAGGACCACTTCACTTATTTTCAACCTATCTTTATGAATGGATCCCACTAATGCTTATTGTGTGATGACACCATTTCTGTCCACTTGGCCCATAACTCACAGGTGGGCTGTGGACAGTTCAGTCACCTGCCTACTAGTGACATCATCGGTAGTCAGGTTTGGTCATGTCACTTTTTTTTTTTTTTTTTTTTTTGCTTTTTAGTGATACAAGAGCAATGGCTTCTATTTCAGCATGCTAACTTTCCAGGAGGAGTGACTGTACTTTCTATTAGCTTGGAAAACCAATCGATGATGTCACTGGTAGGCAGGTCAGATTTCTGAACTGTCCACAGCCCACCACCAATGAGACACAGAGTGAGTAGACGGAAATTGTGACATCTTATTTGGTTGCAAATAGGGGAATTCCTCCTTTAACCACTTAAACCTTATGTACTCCGTTGACCGGGGTCCCCCAGGGGGCTGTCCTCGGCCCCCTCCTTGTTTCCCTCTACATCAAATCTCATTGCCTAAAATTACAGATCTGCAAAAAAGAAAACTAAATCACACGCACATGCACACACACGCGTGCACGCACGCACGCACGCACGCACGCACGCACGCACGCACGCACACACACACACACACACACACACACACACACACACACACACACACACACACACACACACACACACACACACCCTGCACAATCTCTGTGGAGATCCTGGTGGTCATATGAACTCTCCACAGCGGTGTCATGAGCACAACAGTGTGTCTATTCTTCCACAGTGTTGCCGCGGCAACAGCGTATACGCTGCCATGGTGTCTGAGTGGGATCATACATTGTGGCACTACAGGTGCATATTGTGGGATGGAACTGAGTCAGTACGACACTCAGGGCTTCTGTGAAGGTGGGCAGCGAGTGGGCTCCACCCTCTATCGTCCATGTTGCTGAAGTATGTTAACCGCCCCGACCCCATATCCGGACTAAAGCGAATACAGAAACAGACCCATTTCTCACAGCCCTTGCACTGGACTAGAGAGTTAGCGTGTATTCCCTTCCCACAGACTCCGCATGGCCATGCTCCTGACTGCGGTATCACTCCCAGGACAGCACCACCAACCATGACCTTTGACTCCACCTTCATCCTTTCACTTCCAGCATGTCTTCCAGGCCGCTAGCCTCCTTGCTAGGTCTTCTCTGGTGTGACTCATCACCAGGTCATCTGCATAGAGCAGCTCCTATAGTCCACCCCTCACTTCCCTCTACTGTAAATACTGAATAAAGCATACTGAACTGTATTATATTATAAATTTGTGTTGCAGACTTTTTCATAGATTTCATAGCTTCATAAACTTAACCTAACAGCACTATCATCAGCATTGTCTAAATTAATATTAATTGTTGTTGTTTTTTATTTTTTTTATAGTTGAATTCAGGTTATTTACCAATTTATATCCTCAACCCTCCTTTATACCTTTGGATCTGTTTTGGTCTGATTGCTCTTTTCCCTCCAAACCAAATCTCTTCACCGAAAATAGGAAGGTTTTTAATGATAACCGTCACAAAAACTAGAATAGAATAGCGTTCGACACAGTGACACAGTAACCTGATGGCAGCTAATTAAGAAAGGTTTCAATGCCACTGTCTCTGAGGAAATGATCAGATCAAATAGGCCAGTCCTGCTGTTTAGTCTGACTTCCCAGTGCAATTCGTGGTAAAGTAGAAAGATTAAAGGCTACCTTGTTTGACCCCTTTTCTCTTAAAGGACCACTTCACCTATTTTCAACCTATCTTTATGAAT
Source organism: Electrona antarctica (assembly GCF_951216825.1). Classification (NCBI taxonomy): domain Eukaryota; kingdom Metazoa; phylum Chordata; class Actinopteri; order Myctophiformes; family Myctophidae; genus Electrona; species Electrona antarctica. The sequence goes on from NC_136812.1 coordinate 37,424,087, forward strand.
GGATCCCACTAATGCTTATTATGTGATGACACCATTTCTGTCCACTTGGCCCATAACTCACAGGTGGGCTGTGGACAGTTCAGTCACCTGCCTACTAGTGACATCATCGGTAGTCAGGTTTGGTCATGTCACTTTTTTTTTTTCTTTTTTTTTCTTTTTAGTGATACAAGAGCAATGGCTTCTATTTCAGCATGCTAACTTTCCAGGAGGAGTGACTGTACTTTCTATTAGCTTGGAAAACCAATCGATGATGTCACTGGTAGGCAGGTCAGGTTTCTGAACTGTCCACAGCCCACCACCAATGAGACACAGAGTGAGTAGACGGAAATTGTGACATCTTATTTGGTTGCAAATAGGGGAATTCCTCCTTTAACCACTTAAACCTTATGTACTCTGTTGACCGGGGTCTGAGGACTGAGGACAGTCCCCTCCTTGTTTCCCTCTACATCAAATCTCATTGCCTAAAATTACAGATCTGCAAAAAAGAAAACTAAATCACACGCACGCACGCACACACGCACGCACACACGCACGCACACACACACCCTGCACAATCTCTGTGGCGATCCTTGTCATATGAACTCTTCACAGCGGTGTCATGAGCACAACAGTGTGTCTATTCTTCCACAGTGTTGCCGCGGCAACAGCGTATACGCTGCCATGGTGTCTGAGTGGGATCATACATTGTGGTACATGCTTGTGTTATCGTCCATGTTGCTGAAGTATGTTAGCCGCCCCGACCCCATATCCGGACTAAAGCGAATACAGAAACAGACCCATTTCTCACAGCCCTTGAGTTAGCGTGTACTCCCTTCCCACAGACTCCGCATGGCCATGCTCCTGACTGCGGTATCACTCCCAGGACAGCACCACCAACCATGACCTTTGACTTCACCTTCATCCTTTCACTTCCAGCATGTCTTCCAGGCCGCTATAGCCTCCTTGCTAGGTCTTCTCTGGTGTGACTCATCACCAGGTCATCTGCATAGAGCAGCTCCTATAGTCCACCCCTCACTTCCCTCTACTGTAAATACTGAATAAACAATACTGAACTGTATTATATTATAAAATTGTGTTGCAGACTTTTTCATAGATTTCATAGCTTCATAAACTTAACCTAACAGCACTATTATCAGCATTGTCTAAATTAATATTAATTGTTGTTGTTGTTTTTTTATTTTCTTTATAGTTGAATTCAGGTTATTTACCAATTTATACCCTCAACCCTCCTTTATACCTTTGGATCTGTTTTGGTCTGACTGCCCCCTCCAAACCAAATCTCTTCACCGAAAATAGGAAGATATAAGAAATAGAAGAGGCAAAATGTGAGCTACAAGCTCACAGCGCTTCGCTCTGTGCTTATGCCTCAACTCCTGCATTTCAAGTGCTTATACGGGGTGGGGGTCCCCAGTTTAAATGGGGGGGTCACTCACGGCCTGAAAAGGTTGCGATGGAAGCACTGTTCTATAGCAGGTTATTTATTCCAGGTGGACCTGCTCTTCGGAACAGTGTGTACTGGTGGAAATATGTGTGTACAGACTAGAGTTTGTTTGGAACACATACCTACCGCCCCACAGCCCCCCCCCCCCCCCCCCCCCCCCCCCCCCACACACACACACACTATTTCTGTCTGTCTGTCTGTCTGTCTGTCTGTCTGTCTGTCTGTCTGTCGTCCGTCCGTCCGTCCGTCCGTCCGTCCGTCCGTCCGTCCGTCCGTCTGTCTGTCTGTCTCTGCCCCCTCCCCCCTTCTCTGGCCAGTGTCCTCTGTCTCACTGCCAAGCATAATTGTTTTGCTCCTCAGCTTTCTAACAGACAAATAGCTTTTTCATTTAGTTATAACATTCCTGTAATGTGACCAAGACAATCAACTCTTAATAGGATGTCTCCTTTGGCTGGATAACTTAATAGCATCGGTTCAAGATACTCTTACAATACAATCTAATTTAATTAATGTGACTACCCATGTGCTTTAGGTATGTGCATGGGAATCTGGCTCCGCTGCTCTGGTCCGAAGGTCAGAACTTCTCCGGGATAACTTTGACAGCCGAGAGCCTCCGTGAGACATACGATGAAGACCAGGTGCAAGCTCTCGCTAGGTATTGGGCAGGGGTTCTCAAAGTGGGGTCCGGGGACCCCCGGGGGTCCTTGAGGGCGTTCCAGGGGGTCCTCCGGCACAAGTTCTGCATAATGAGTACTTTTACTTTTGGTACTGTACTGTAGTATATTTTCATGGCAATACTTTTGTACTTTTACTCGTGTGTCTTGGTTGGTGTATCCATTCCTCACCCACTGAAAGATCATCTCTATATTCCCATCAAATTGCCCCCACTCTGTTGTGAATGCTGTAAATAATAATGTCCTTTACCCACATGAGATCATGAGATCATCATGAAGAGCAAGAACCTTAAGCAGAAGCTGTTGAGCATGTTGTACACCTGTTGAAGACGCATTTGGTCATGATGAGGCAGACGTCACCATATTATTTCCTATGTCCCTGATGAAGCCATGTCTGGAAACTTCAGAGATGGGATGTCGATACACCCCAATCTTTATCAACCAAGACACACCAGTGCTTCAACCCCCTCTACAGTTTCTGCACATTTTGGGGAAGTTTCCAGAGATGGCTGGAACCTTTTTGGAACTTACCATATTTACACAGAGCATTTGACATGGTGTCATTACTAAGAGAGAACCAGAGAACGTGTTTCTGGCTCATAGCCGAAACACGTAAGCGTTCCTTTTTGGTGTGTGCCAATACAGAAATGGAAATGTGAGTACATTTTTTTAATGTTTGGATGTGCTATACCTTTTTGGATTTTTTTTAATTCCTATTTTTTGAACTAAGGCGCGATTCATACTCCTATTTTAGAGCCGAATAAAGTTGGTTCGGCGCTGTAGAGCCTACAATGTGACGTCATTTGAGGTTCGGGGGGGGGGGGGGGGGGGGCGGGTACCGTCCTAAAGTCGGCTCTTCGGTGCTACTGAAAATTTCTGACGAGCCGAAATCATTTCGGCACTACAGCGCCGAAACAGCAGTAAAATAGGAGTATGAATCGGCCCTAAGAGAGAACCATCAGTTTGAAATGCTTCATTAGGATTTTGAAAACTGTGTTTTGGCATATGGCTCACAGTCTATTGAGCACTTTGGCCACTACTGAGCCATATCACGAGGTGAGGTCTTTAACATCAGCTGTGAATGAGAACGAGGCGGGTTCTGGACGTGGGTTTCTGCAGGGATCTGAGAATCTGTGCACGTCATGGACACAGCCTACTGCACCCTGGGGCACTGAACAAAGACACCAGACCATTATCACTTCATAGACCGCAGAGAGAGAGATAAAGTCATATAGATGAAGAGAGAAAGACCCCGAAGGCGATATGACTAAAATGAGTCACATCCATTTCTCTCAGCACAAAAAGTTTCTCTTTTTCCAGACAGGGAGAGTCATATGAGATACTTATATCTACCTACTTAATTACATATGTCGGTCCATCCACCCAGCCATCCACCTGTCCATCCGTCCGTCCCTCCACCTATCCATCACCCATCAGTGTTTTTAAAGGTGGCAAGCACTTCTCCCATGTATGCAGAGTTAATTTGTATTATGGGAGTGACAATAAAATGTATTCTGATTCTGATCAGTCCGTCAGTTCGTCCATCCATACACCCATCTGTCCGTGACACCGTCCATCCACATCCGTCCAAACATTTGTATCCTGCCAGAGATATTGTCCTTAACTGGAATTAAAATTAAAACGTTTGCGAACCACTGATCTGCACCAAATCCCTGTGCTACGGTCATTTCACTGAATGCTCGCCTATTATGTTATGCCCAGAATAGGGACGCTAAGGTTCATCGAAGGAGAACCTTTTACTTTACTAACAGCCAGGAAAGGACAGCTCACTAACAGTAAGATGGTCTCTCTGATGAGTTGTGCGTAGGAAGTGTAAACAGGCTGCAGTGGCTCACGGAGGTTTATTTTCTGTATTATAGTGTGACACATTTCCTTTCCTCTTTGTAGCAGCTGAACAACAGGAAGATCCTCTGGCCTCTATGTTGCAGGCCTCATTAACTCTATTAGATTTATACAAGAAAATCATTCTATAACGTGTGTGTGTGTGTGTGTGTGTGTGTGTGTGTGTGTGTGTGTGTGTGTGTGTGTGTGTGTGTGTGTGTCAGTGTGTACATACATGTGTGCGTGCGTGCGTGCGTGCGTGCGTGCGTGCGTGCGTGCGTGCGTGCGTGCGTGCGTGCGCTTCCCCTCAGCACAAAAAGACGCAGACAGACAAGGTCCCATGAGGTCCACTGGTCAGAAGAGGGTTCCATGAGGTCCACTGGTCAGAAGAGGGTTCCATGAGGTCCACTGGTCAGAAGAGGGTTCCATGAGGTCCACTGGTCAGAAGAGGGTTCCATGAGGTCCACTGGTCAGAAGAGGGTTCCATGAGGTCCACTGGTCAGAAGAGGGTTCCATGAGGTCCACTGGTCAGAAGAGGGTTCCATGAGGTCCACTGGTCAGAAGAGGGTCCCATGAGGTCCACTGGTCAGAAGAGGGTTCCATGAGGTCCACTGGTCAGAAGAGGGTCCCATGAGGTCCACTGGTCAGAAGAGGGTCCCATGAGGTCCACTGGTCAGAAGAGGGTCCCATGAGGTCCACTGGTCAGAAGAGGGTTCCAAGTATGCAAAAGGCAAGGTGAGGTAAGGCAATAAGCAAGTTTATTTGTATAGCACATTTCTAGGAAATTCATAATGCTTTACAAACACATCCAAACTAAACTAAACAAAAAAGAGATTACTTCTCCCGAAAATGGATGATGGAGGCAAAAATGTCAAAGAAATACTGTGCTGGCCCGGACGCCGTCTGGGCACCTAGGCTGCTGAGCCAGCCTGAAGGCGTGTCGCGGGTTCGACTCCCGATCCCGACGGCCTTTGCCGCGTGTCTTCCCCCCCATCTCTATCCGTTTCAGTTTCAGTTTCAGTTTATTTTTATTTATAGTGCAACATCACCCCAAGGGGTCTCTGTGCACTTCACAACAATACACAGCAAAAAACAGCAATAAAAAACACAATAGCACGGTAACACAATAGCGAAGAAATACAGTAAAGCATAATACAGTGTGTCAATACACATGGCTGACATACAGTAAGTACCATGCGATAGGACACAGCTATAGATCATCACAGATAGGTGTAAGAATGCGTTCAGAAGATCCATTAATATAACATAAGGTTTTAAAACCTCAGGGCAGAGCAAGGTGAATATAGTGATTTCAGTGAACTAGGGGGAACCATAATGCAGGGAAAAAAGATGGGTTTTAAGTCTAGATTTAAAAATGTCTAGTGAGTTGGCATCTCTAACGGTTTGTGGGAGAGCATTCCAGAGACAGGGGGCACAATGTGTGAATGCTCTGCCCCCCAAACCGTTATTTTATTGTGGTATGTGTGACTGTGAGTTTTCCTGCATCTTGGGAGCGTAGAGGTCGTGGGGGGATGTATGCTTTTATTAAGCTGGACATGGTATTTCCATTTCGGTGTGTAGGTTCTGTGATGACTTGGATAAAATCTTTTCAAAAAGGGATGTAAAAGCTTTATTTAGTGAATTTGATGGGTCATTGTAATGAATGTTGAAGTCACCGATAATTATCAGATGATTTGCACGCGTAACTATATCTGATAGGAATTGAGAAAATTCTTCCCCATTTCCTGTCAGTCTACTTTCAACCTATCAATAAAAAATAGCCCCTACTAATAGCAGATGCACAAGCTTGTAGCATGGCACGAAGTGAGCTATAGCACTCTGCTTTTCTTAGTCTAAAGCATTAATTTGGCATAATTCATACATAATTGTGATTCATACATATTGTTAATGTTAATGAGGGCCCAGACAGACTGAGCCAAGTTCAAGGTGCTATAAAAGTCCTTTATAGATGTGTTTTGTGTGAAAACAATACTTGACGGGGCATTATTGATCAAACATTTATATTTCTCTGATCAAGTTTGGATGTGTGAAACTGTGAACTGCAACTTTAAACTGATTGTGATGCTATATTAACACATTTTACTGGGGACCCACTGGAACCTCCCCAAGGACCCCTGGGGGTCTCCGGACCCCACGTTGAGAACCAATGCCTTAGTATGCCGCGATGTCATTTATTTATTGGTCAATCAGTTTTGGCAAAGTGTTGTAATTTAACAAGAGGCAGATGAAATGTACTTTGCAGATTTAGATGATTAAAATAACTCACAAACTGACAACTCTCATCATGCTTTCTGTCATTTCCTTTTTTTTCTCTCTCCCCCATTTCCCTTGAAGTCTGTTTGTCATTGGTATTTGTTCTTTTTCCTTTCTGTTGTGTTCAGATGTAAATGCTAAGGAGATAATTATTGGCGGAGTGTTGTGAAAGCACACAGACCCTATGCTGAATTCAGAGGGCCCTGGGGCCCCACAGGCCCCTGCTGGGCCCCTGAGAGAAACCTCAGTCTTTTCTCCCTTCCCTCTTCGTTGTGACCACCTAATTGGTTTTAGAATGTGAGGTTTAGTGACAGGGGGCGATTGACAATCTAGTCTTATTCACCCAGGCTTCAAAGTCTACTTTAGATTCTATCTCAGAGGATAGCATATCTCAGAGGATAGAAAGTCTACTTTAGATTCTATCTCAGAGGCCTGGACTCTGCCCCTCAGAGAGCATCCCTGTCATACCCGCTAATGCCGCTATGAATATTCCTTTCAGTGCGTCTCTGTCTTATCCTAAGATAAGACCTTTCAATAGTTCTCATCGTGCTCTAGCAAAAGGGATGACCATGACCATGTTAAATACATGAGTGTCCAGGTGTGCTTATTAAAACTGTTTTGATTAAATAATAGTCACCAGTCCTCCACAACCTCCACTGGTTGCCTGGATAACAAAGAATCCATTTGAACATGCTCCTTACCACCTATACGGCACTCCATAACCTGGCTCCCTCTACCTCTCTGCCCTCCTCGAGCCACATAGTCCCTCACATCAGTGATGCTGGCCTCCTGGCGTCGAACCTGGGGCGACAGGGCCTTCTCTGTGGCTGCCCTTCTCTGTGGCTGCAGCCCCCTCCGGAATGCACTCCCCAAATGCATCAGAGATAATTCTCCCTCCTACCTTCAAAACTGTAATGTAAACTAATGGACTCCATGATTTCACTGGTTGTTGTTTTCAATATTATTACACTGTTGTATTATGCCTTTTGTAATCTCGGCATCATTGAAAATGAGGGCTCTGCCCTCAATGTATTGCTAAATAAGCGTTATAAAGTCTATAAGGGCTATATAGCCTACTGTGATATTGTGCCTAATTTTTTCTTATTTTAGCATGCACTTTATAAATATTTGATATTGTTGTCCTTTATCTGACTTTTTGTTTTCTATTCTTATGACTATATTTCGTAACTGAAAGTAGTTTGTACGGGAAATAATTTCACCCACTCTTTTACAGCACTAAACCTGTGATGCAACAATGCAACAATTTGGGAGCCTCATTATGTTTTGCAGGTTTCACAGCTTCCATCCATACTTTTCAATTGAAGATCTATATTATAGTAGTGGGTTAAGTACATATCCCCACCCCTAGTGTGGAAGGCACACCCACACTTTTCACACAAGGGCATTCTCCTGCACCTATTTTCACTATACTTCTTAATTATTATTTTTATTTTATTTATGGGATTTCTTAGATTTTTGTTTGTTTTAAAATGTATATGTATTTATTTATTCATTATATTGTTTTACTTTTAAATGGGATTTTTACTCAAGTCGTTACGACCCATACAAATTTGTCCATGACCCACAAATGGGTCCCAACCCACTGTTTTGGCTCCTATGTTGCATGGACTTAATGCAATTACACACACATTACATCATGCAACACCAACAACATAATCTGCACAGTACATATGAAAGGACCCCAATGGCTTTTTTGTGTTTATCCTTTTGATAATGGTGTGACAAATTGTATGTTTTACTAATTTAGATTAAAGTCCTCAAGTACAATTTTAAGGGCTTTTTTTCTTTTTTCCATTATTGGCATTTTTATACTGGACCTTTTACTTCACTGCAAAAGTACAATTTCACAACTTTAGTTGCAGTAGGCTACTTCTTCACATTGTAGGCTACTAGGCCTGCTTCCCAAACTCAGGTCCAGGGACCATAAGTTGTGCTTCAGATGGCTTTAATATTTCATTGACATTGGTACAGCGACAGAAAGTAAGCTTTATAAGAATATATGACAAATTAAGTTGCAATATATAGCCTACTAATCATAGGCATCAGCACCTACAGTATACTAGACAGAGTTATATTAAAAATCATGTAAACAATTATGATTGTTCCCAAGAACAGAATAGTTATAATATTTGCAAATTGCAATATTGTGGCAGGACTACAGGTATACACATTTTCACTTCCACTGAGCCAGAAAGGGTGGGGGGAACAAATCTTCACAAAATACAATTAAAAGGGAATTTTCCCTGGATTCATTTCAGAAAGAGGGGACAAAACAAAATGTATTTGTGAATTCATAAATTGTGTAACAATAATGGTGTAACGTTTTTGATTGATTGATTGATTGATTGATTGAAGTATAACAGAGAATTACAGTACATTTCTAGTACAACTCAACACAAGACTGTTAACTGTGGACGACAGCACATCTGTGTTTTTTTTAGTTTTTTCCCTTCTTTTTGTCATGTCTTCTTCTAGTAATAAATTCAAACCAACCCTATCCCACACTAGAATAGTAGAATGATTAACTTCACTAAACTGCCCACTGCTTACCATAGAGTGCTTACAGCCGGAAAAACGCATACCGGTAGATATATGTCTATGGGAAAAACAAACCCAAACTCCCATAAACCACCACTTCATACAAATGCCGGTGATTGGTTGCGCCTCAACCTGGCATTAACTCTAAAGCTTCCGTATGGCCTTTTTATCCTGTCAATCAAATATGGAAGCAACTCGACCAATCAGCTATAGACGTTTCTTCAAGGTGGGCGGGACTATACAATATTCTCGCCCAGCATGCTTGTGCTCTAATTTCTGCAATCAACCTGCTGCAACTTCGTCTATTTACTCCTCAGCAGAATGCATTTATTGTGTACTGTTTCGTTATATTTGATAATATGTCCACTACAATGAAGACGTCTGGGTGCTGAGGGCTGTTTTATTTTAATTCATGGTCTCATATACTCCAGACATTGCTGTGTTTTAGCGTTGGGGGGCTTTCTTGCAGTCAGTGTGGCCTCCAGGCAGCCAGCCGCGGCTGCGAATTCACTCCATCTTCAAGCATTGTTGCCCTGCTCCGCTAAAAAGCATGTTTATTTCATAAAGATGACGGCGAGGTGGACACTGTAAACTAAATGACTGTCAGAAATATCGCCTCCATTTGTAATATGGTAAGTAAACTAGCCATTTCCCCCCTCTATCGATCGCCTGCAGGCTGCTGCTGCCACTGTCATGATGCACCTTAGCCTAGCCCTAGTACTCTATGTTGTGCCCCCTGAGAGTCCTTGCAGAGAGGATGCAAGAGGAGGCATGCTATTTAAATCTAAGGGTCTACAAATGGAACCAAATGGACTCTTTCATTTGTACGCAGAGTTTAAATGCATTAGAACACAGAGGGTTTTGACAGTGTAGCTGTCCCTGGTGACTGTCTTGGCAGGAGGTGACATGCCTGGGCTGGCTCTGATTGTATAATCTGTTTCTGTTGGTGTCACACATGTAATCCTAAAGGGATGATGGTGGTAATATCATCTTGATTGCTCTGCTTGGGCTCCAGCTGTTCTGTGTTGTTTACAGTTGTTAACACCTGTAGTTGTGAAAAGCGCTGGTTGAAGGCAGCCCTGCCTTGCTGCTCTGGTTTATAATACCAAGTTGGTATTATTATTATTTTACTTTGACGTGGTGTTATATTGCTAAAGTATCCATGTTTTACCATGATCATCATCATCAGTGTCATCACACAGTGTCTCAGCCTCCTGGAAACCCAGGGCCACTTTTACACAGTGAAGACATACTTTACTTGAGTACTGTACAAGTATCAATACTGCAATGTAGATAGTAATACTCTGTTATAATATAAGTAATATACCTGAGTCAAAAGTATCAGGATCAAAATATACTTGTAAAAGTATTCATTGTACAGAATGTCCCATTTGACAATTCACAAAATCTTTTGAAAATAGCAGATGATGCGGCACATTGTGAGCTTACAGTATATAGGGCTGAATAGCCGCAATTTGCAACTCTAGATTTTTGTATAATGGGATGAATCTAGAGTTGCAATACCCTCCATTGACTCCCCACTCATCCAATTTGGTTTGTGATCTGCTTGTCTTAAACAACGTTAAACTCACAAACATTGCAGCTGTAGTCCAAGCTTGAATTATCCTCTTTCAATCTGCCGAGCTTGTTTTTCATAAAAATCCCCCGTAGACATGTTATGAGCTACTTTCTGTCAAGACATCCTCTGCAGGTGATTCTTTTTCTAAGTGTTGCAGTTTGGAAGCACTCGTTTTTGTTAACGGGTCGCGCTGCTGCCTCCTGCATTATGTGCAAATTCGGGTGGTACGCAGGGCCGTTCAGTGACTTATGACGAGTGCTTCCAAACTCCAGCACTTAGAAAAAGAATCACCTGCACAGAATTTCTTGACAGAAAGTAGCTCATAACATGTCTACGGGGGATTTTTATGAAAAACAAGCTCGGCAGATTGAAAGAGCATAATTCAAGCTTGGACTACAGCTGCAATGTTGGTGAGTTTAACGTTTAAGACAAGCAGATCACAAACCAAATTGGATGAGTGGGGAGTCAATGGAGGGTATTGCAACTCTAGATTCATCCCTAGCTCCTTTCGGAACCCTACGTTAAAGTTTCTGACATTTTGATGACTTTATGTAGGGTTCCTTATCACCGGATTCAAGCGACATGGGATGCAATCTGATTTCCCCTGACTTACCCCTGTGCTGCGGTGTGGGTGTCACGCTGACATATTCCAAAAGAAGCATATGAACGCTATAGGATACAACGAACCCTCTCACCCCCCCCCGAACGGCACAGAAGCCGTTAAGTATTTTTAATGTTTGTACGACCGTTTGGCAGCTCTGAAATTCTCTCTTCGGTCCCTCCTTGTTGACATCTCGGTTGGCTAGCTGCGCCTACGAGGCGCGTAGGGAGGCGCAGTTAGCCAACCGAGATGCTGGAGGCGGTACAATGGGATGTCAACAAGAGAGAATTTCAGAGCTGCCAAAACGGTCGTACAAACATTAAAAATACTTAACGGCTTCTGAGCTGTTCGCGGGGGGGGGTCAGAAGGTTCGTTGTCTCCTATAGCGTTCATATGGTTCTTTTGGAATATGTCAGCGTGACACCCACACCGCAGCACAGGGGTAAGTCAGGGGAAATCAGATTGCATCCCATGTCGCTTGAATCCGGTGATACCGGACCCTACGTGGTAGGTCCAAAGGAGCTCAACCCGGGGGGTCCGGAGACGGGCTAGATTCATCCCATTGTAAAACAATTGCAAATTGCGGCTAAGGGCTGAAGTGGTTACTGGTTAGTGTGTTTTGTAATAATAAACAACTACAAAGCAACTAACGTATTGCCTCTGAGATGTAGTGGGGTCAAAGTATTGAAAATACTGAAGAAAGTAAAAAATACCTAAAAATTGTACTTAAGTATAGTACTTGAGTATTGTTACTTGCACCACACGTTTAAACCAGTGCTTTTACATCACCTATACAACAGTCTGGATTGATTGGAGTTTGAGCATCTCCCTATCAGTGGCCAGAGCCTGGAAGTCAGGTACTTTAGGTTATTTCATGTGCCTTAAGCTGACTGACTGACTGTTACTTACTGCTATCATGTCAATACTGTCATGTATGTTTTTGTGTAGCGGCTCGAGTGGATAATGAAAGTAAAAACTTTATTTTGAGTCTGTGGTTACAGGTTACCCAATTAAGTAAAGTTTTTTATCATGATCTTAACTAAGTTGAAATGATGTGTGTATTTGTGTGTACATGTGATGTGTGCATGCCAGATCCAGACATAAGTATACACGTGCAATGCATGCGTGCATAACCTTGGGTTCAAAGTGTACTGTAAACGGAACAAAGAGGTATTCAGGGGTTTGTTTCGACTCAGAGAAATAACGGTCATTGGCTGTCAAAGCCGTCTAAGTGTCTCTTGTGTTCCTCAACAAAGCAGTGCCTCGCAGATTGACAAAGCTAAGAGGCTTTGAATTCTGAAATGTAAAAAGGGTCTGTCAAGAGATAAGTGGTGTGTGCCACATTCATGTTAAATACTCTTGAAATGTTGCAGTGTAATGACCCCTTTTCTAACTTGACAGACAGCCCCGGACTCATTTAAACAAAGTATTCATGACTTTGTATGCTTTGTACGGGCACATTGAATGGTTCATGAAACCTGATCGACGGGAATGTAGTTGTCATAGGACAACACAGGAACTGTCACAGGAATAGAGTAATCAATGGCACTGAATGAGACAGGCTTATAAACTGTCTGGGTTCATCTCTTCAGCAGAGCTTTGAAGCCTCTGGTTCCAGTAATCTGTTGCCGATGGTTGGACAATATTTCCATAATTATGCATTCGCTTTGCAGCGTTCTTGAAGTGGCAGAGGCCTTAGTGCCATCTCAGTAAACATTACCATAAGGCGTAGGCTGGAAGAAGATCGACCGTGCATAACTATTTGCATACTGTATGTACTTATTTAATATTCAACGCACAAGATTGACGTTTTCTTTTTAACCTTGTGTTTCAGGGCACCAATGCCTCTGCTCTGGAGAAAGACATTGGTCCGGAGCAGTTCCCAATCAATGAACACTACTTCGGATTGGTCAACGTAAGTGCCGCTAAAATAGCCCCATGATTCTCATCCATTATAACATAGGTCATTGTCCAGAGCACCAGGCTGTTGTTTCAAAACAAATGCCAGCACACAGAGTGTGAGTCACGTCCTGTATTGCTGGCACTATTGAAGCAAACAGCTTGTGGTGGGTGGTGGTGGTGATGTTGTGGATGTGCCAGTAAGTCTCTTAATTGAGGCATTTCTCCCCCTCAAGTCTGAAGCTTCCCAGGCACCTGCCAGATGCACTGAGAGCAAAGTATTGATGAGTTAGATAAGGATCATCATCATATTCACTTGCTTACCTGATGGATGAAGTTTTGCCTTCAGGCTACGACCACGAACATAGCAACATATGGAATGGAGGTCCTTTTTCATTTGTTAACTTAAGCCGGTACTATTTGAAGGCTTTTGTAGAACACTGTTGTATTCTGTTCCTCTAACGGGAAGATGCCCCCCCCTCTCTGTTTTTTGTTTGTCATTCCCTCCTAAACTATCCCCCCTCTCACACTCTCTCACACACACCACACACACACGCGCACACATGCACACACACAGTTTGGAAACACATGTTACTGTAACTCAGTGCTGCAGGCCCTCTACTTCTGCCGACCCTTCCGGGAGAATGTGTTGGCCTATAAGGCTCAGCAGAAGAAGAAGGAGAACCTGCTCACGTGCCTGGCCGACCTCTTCCACAGCATCGCCACGCAGAAAAAGAAGGTGGGCGTCATCCCGCCCAAGAAGTTCATCTCGCGGCTACGCAAGGAGAACGGTGAGTACTTGTGAGCGTGTATATCCGCTCTGTTCGGTGTGTGACACCGGCCTGCAACCATGTATACATCATGCTTATTCTGCTCCTACTGGGGTCAGTGCCACCAAACGGAGAGCAAAGTTGGAATCAAGGGCAAGCAGGAGTCAGTGATGGTTGAATACAAGGATTCTTTTTTTCCACGTGAAGCTGTGTGAGCTTTGTTTCATCGGCAGATAGCCGAGTCGCGGTGCACCGGTAGCAGCGCAGGTGAGTTTGTTGGGGTGAAGGTCAGGTGTGTGCTGGTGGTAAGGTCGTCCAGAGCGGAGAAGTGGAATAGAGGCAGATTGTTCTCCCGTCGTCCCAACTTGGAGGAAGCTCTTTCTGTGAATGAACAATGCCCATCTTTGTTCAGACTGGGCTTTGGTCAGCTCTCTCGCGCTCTCTCTCTCTCTCTCTCTCCTCTCTCTCCTCTCTCTCTCTCTCTCTCTTTCCCCCCCCCCCCCCCCACCTTCCCCAACTCTCACATTTCACCCATATTTCTGGCACAGGAGTGGAGTGTGATTGGACCTCTGTATTATCATCCGAGGCTGATGATTAATACTTTCAGTGCCATTGCCGTTGATTAATGCCAATTGAAGCCTAATTTTGATACTAACGCTTAGCGCCATTGCCGTTGATTAATGGCAATTGCGCTTTTATAGTGCATTCGATCGATCGAGCCATAATGCTACTTACGTTAGCCGGTTAGCTAGCTATGTTGTTAGCACAGCACTGGATCGTCCTTCTTAGATCGTCGTCGCCATAATAATCCATTCTATCCGTTTCTTTCAATCGCCTGTATCTCCTATTCCTTGTCCCAGATGGCATTTTGGTCAAAACAGCGTTTCTTTGACGGCACAGAGCCGGCGATGTGGAGCACTCCAGATCCCCGGTTTGGATTCACATTGTAAACAAGGCCTGTCTCGGCTCCGTTGAGCGTCCTAGGATAAGCTACTTCCGGTAGACTGGAACTGTGGCTTTTCAAAATAAGAGCTCGACTGGAAAAAATGCTGGCGTGAATTAGATCCTAATTTTTCAATAAATGATAGCGCTGAAACGGTTAATGTGCAGTCGGCATCTTACTTGAGTGTTAATCAAATAAATGACATTGAAATCACACTCGCTCTTAACCTTACAAACAATAACATTAGACGATTGAGGGTAAAACGTCTGAAACAGGAGTGTGATCAGACCTCTGTATTATCAGCTGGGGCCAACGATTTGTTTCAATTTCTGCGATCACCGTAAATGGGCTGTCACGATTACACTTAAGTTGACGATTGATTGTCACACAAATAAATGCGATTAACGAGTTTATCGTGTTTTTGGCATTGGAAATTCGAACATCATGAATAGATATTACATTTCTGTTTGGCTTTGTAATAAAAAGGTGCACAGGGCAGATATGACAAATAACTGAAATATACCTAGAAATTACTGGCATTTTTATACATTTTAGATCTGCTATTTCTGCATTTTTTTTGTATGCATTTCTGCTTGGAAACAATTATGACAAAATAATTGCGACTATCTCAAATAATTGTGATTAGACGATTATGTAATAATTGTGACAACCCAAACCATCTACCTTGGTGTGACAGTGGCTCAGGAGTAGAGTGGCTGGTAGAGAGGCCAGACTCTCCCAGAGTTGGTGTCAAAGTGTCCTTGAGCAAGACGCTGAACCCCTAATTGCTCCCGATGTGCAGTTTGGTACCTCTTGGTACCTCTTTTCTCTTATTGAATTTTTCAATAACAGAAATCTCAAGAGACCTCAGGGGCAGGCAAATAATGAAAAGACTATGTTGTTGAGCAACACATACCCCTCCCAGACAATAGAGGGGAAAAAAGGAAAAAAAATCTCCCCTTCATGTCCCAATTTAGTAAGTAAGCCAATTCCCCAGCCTCGCATGTTGATACCTTGCATGGTTTCCTCCGCTGTATGTCCTCCGGTGTATGAATGAATGGGTGAATGTAATAGTGCTTTGGATAAAAGCGCTATATAAATGCACCATTTACCATCTTAACTGCGTTCAATCCCCCCCCCCACACAGACCTGTTCGACAACTACATGCAACAGGACGCCCACGAGTTCCTCAACTACCTTCTGAACACGGTGGCCGACATCCTGCAGGAGGAGAAGAAGCAGGAGAAGCAGAACGGACGCCTCAAGAACAACGGCGGCCCCGTCGCCGCCGACGCGGAGCCGGAGAACAAGACCACGACGGAGCCCACCTGGGTGCACGACATCTTCCAAGGCACGCTGACCAACGAGACGCGCTGCCTCAACTGTGAGACGGTAAGCCAGCGTTGGGTTGCCTCGTTCTGAATGCCGTGGAGTCGGGAGCCGACGGTGGAGACGCCACAAAGAGTCTTTACAATTGAAGAACAGACTGATTTCCTGACAAATTGAAGCTCATGCTGTATTACTGACCATCCAGTAGTAGTTTAACGATTCGTCACTTCATGGGTTTGTCAAATAACACGGCTCAATTCCTTTCTGCCAGTGTGCTTCTTGGACCTCATCTAGTTTCTGCATGGCCTTGAGCGAGACATAGGTCCTAAATACCCTTACACACCAAGCTGCCGCCGTTCAGTGTCTGCTAAGAATCACTGCCGTGCAGGCCAGGCATAACCGCATAGCACATGATTAGACACAATCAGTTGTTGATGGTTCTTGATCTCTGCACAAACCCTTCTGACGATGGTCACTCTATTCGTTCAATAGACTAATTACTGTACACTTACAGTAGCTCTGACATAACGACAGTCCATTACAACACGGACAGTATCAGACATGGTTACTGTGTGCAATGCACTCTTATTTCTTTATTTTGTCTTGCATGAACCACTGTTCAACCCACAACCACGGTTGAGGGTGTATATTGTTGTATATTTTGGTCATTATTGATGGTGTTTCTTTTGAGTGTGACGTCTTTTACCCTGCTGTGTTTACAGTACCTTTCTTGCTCTCAGAGGCCTTAATTTCCCTCGCGGGATCAATAAAGGTCTCATCTTCTCCCTTCAACAGGTGAGCAGCAAAGATGAGGATTTTCTGGACCTGTCTGTGGATGTGGAGCAGAACACATCAATTACACACTGTCTCAGGTAGGCCATGACCCACTATTTATCCACGCTGTATGATCGCAGACTGTCCTCCCTTTTTTTTCTATGATGCTGGCTGAAGCCTGAATTATACTTATTACACGTCGGTTCCGGGGGTAACACCCGGTGTCCAAATGGACCCTTATTGGGCTGTAACTCTGAGAGTGTACAAATGGAACCAACCGGGTCAATTTGGTACCATTTGTACACTCTCAGAGTTAAATAAACACTGAGGAGTCTACAGTGTGGATTTAGGTAAAAATAATTAAAGCTAAAAAATAATAATTTTGATCAAAACTGCAATGTTCTGTCCTCAATTCTGACTTAATCAAGCATCTCGTTTGGAATATAAATGCTTCTATAGAGAGATCAGAAGTTTATGCCTCCTGGTTTTGGGGGTAATGGAAGGCGGGGCTTTTCAGAGTAAACTGGGCACTCTAGCACCTTTTTTATTTTTGAAAAATATACCGGTAATTATAATTATTATTTAATTGTGTAATCTACTAGATTTGTTTGTTTTTAAAATTTGTAGAATTATTATTTTTTATTTTATTTAACCCATTTTGGGCGGGAACCCCTTTTGGTGTTAGCATTATGTTATGCTTTAGCTATTGAAAAATAGCAGATCTACAAGCTCATAGCACGCCACCGAGTGGCGTGCTACGAGCTTGTAGGTCTGCTATCTTTGAAAAAAAGCTTTTTCAGAAAACTGTCAGGATGTAGAAGACATTTTTAGAATCTGATCTCAGGTCAAAATGGGTTAAAGAAAACCTATTGATGTGTCACTGTTTGAGAAACACTGGCCTAACGTATATCAAACATGGGGTTGAAATGAGGAAGGTTGAATCACTGCTCTATCCTAACCGAGGCTTTGTTCTCCTCCACAGGGACTTCAGCAACACAGAGACCTTGTGCAGCGAATACAAATACTACTGTGAAACATGCTGCAGCAAGCAGGAAGCACAGAAACGGTCAGTCACACACCCACGCCACGTTCAAAATGCTTTGTCATGACTCAATCCCCGGTGGCGGATTGCTAAAGTTCTGAGCTGAAATGTTGCTGTCCTAGTTGCGACCGAAGGTCGCAGTTAACCATGGAATTGTCCATTTCCTGTCACTGTGTGTCGGGGTGAGAGAGCACGTGACATAATCAGAGATGGAGATCCCTGATGTCATCAATATTAAGCCCATATATGGAGATCCCTGATGTCATCAATATTGGCCAGTTCTCTATATCTGACCTCAAACCCTTAGATCTCCATAAATGGAGCTGACTTGTTCTCACATTTCATATGTTGATCCATCCTCTTCGATGTCTCCCTTTTGGCTGATACATGTCCATTTAAACTCTAGACGGAAGTATTAGTGCAGCTGGCGAAACATGCCCGAAAATATGAGGTGACAGTACTTTATTAGACACCCTGGAGTCGTTTTTATGTGCAATGGTGTATTAACTTTGTATTTAGGGTTTCTTCCTGGAGGCTGAACCCTTGACAGTCAAACGGGCCAATGAAATAAACAGTAATATAGTGACATCACACTATCAGCCCCTCCCCTAACCCCTCCCCCTTTATCATACAACTACAGCTGTGCTTCAGTTCAGGTGGATCACCACCCATCACCAGTGCACCACCCACCAGGCAAACCAGGCATACTTAAGGAACTGGTGGGCGTGCCCACATAAAAACAACATTTGAACAAATACTGTACACTTTTTTTGAAAAAATTATACCTCCTTATATAACAATATGTTTTAGGGTGGAAAAAAATCACGGCACTCCATCTTTAAGATCCTACCCCCCATTCCAAAGCGCCAGCGCTCGCCCAGCAGTCTGCTGTCACCCAGGCAGATATGTTGATCTGACCCCCCCCCATTCCAAAGCGCCAGCGCTCACCCAGCAGTCTGCTGTCACCCAGGCAGATATGTTGATCTGACCCCCCCCCCATTCCAAAGCGCCAGCACTCACCCAGCAGTCTGCTGTCACCCAGGCAGATATGTTGATCTGACCCCCCCCATTCCAAAGCGCCAGCGCTCGCCCAGCAGTCTGTCACCCAGGCAGATATGTTGATCTGACCCCCCCCCATTCCAAAGCGCCAGCGCTCACCCAGCAGTCTGCTGTCACCCAGGAGGATGCGTGCACGCGACCTCGCCCTCAGGCGTCTTACTGGTATAGTAGTACAAAGGTGTGTGTGTGTGTGTGTGTGTGTGTGTGTGCGTGCATATAGAATGCGTGTGAAGAAGCTGCCGATGATCCTGGCGCTGCACCTGAAGAGGTTTAAGTACATGGAGCAGCTGCATCGCTACACCAAGCTGTCGTACCGTGTGGTCTTCCCTCTGGAGCTGCGTCTGTTCAACACGTCGGCCGACGCCGTCAACCTGGACCGCATGTACGACCTGGTGGCCGTGGTGGTCCACTGTGGCAGGTACGCTCACCACCAGACCCCTCCCCGGGGGGTGCTACAGTGCTTTCACCAGGAGGTTTTGGGTGGTTGTCTTGCCCATACCCATTTCATACCCATATATGAGTCAAACTGCTGGGCTCATTTGTTTGTTTTTGGAACACAGTTCTTATGTGCCGTGATATTAAACTTGTCTATGGGCATTCAGAATGGGGGGAGGGGGGGGGGGGGTGCCTGTACTAGGCATGCGTTGGGGGCAGCGTTGGGGGAAGCGGTGGCCGAACGCTTTGCGGAGCGGTCTTGTTATCGGAAGGTCGACAGTTCGAATCCCCGGACCGGCACGTTAAAATTACCACCGCTGAAGTGCCCTTGAGCAAGGCATTGAACCCCTACCATGAAATGTTCTATGAGCAGGGTCTGGCTGTAAACAAGCATCTCGAGCTTAGTCCATTCACCCTGGGTAAACAAAGAACTTTGCTTTGCTTTGCTTTGCTTTTTGCGTGCTGGGACTGAAGATATTCCAAAGATGTGACATAACTCGGCAATAGCGCAGAGGTATTCATTCATAAGTGAATTGAACCACTCTCCTTTCATTGAAAGTTTCAAGTTTGTGTTCCGTTGGTAACTCGTCTTGTTGTCCCTGAACTCTGACATGATGTTGGTAGTGAGCATGTGTTGGTAAATGTGACGCATAGAGCTCCTGACTCACAATACCTGAGGCAGAGTCTACAATGTCTTCATAATCCTAAGGTTTCTGAAAGATGTTTCTAATATCGGTGGTTCTCAAACTTTCAATGGCGCCAGACGTGTGAGTGAGCATGCATTAACGCAGGCCTCTATTCTTTCTTTCTCTACGTTAAGCATGCACTCTGACCACCAACAAAGCGCTCTTGCACTTGATGCGTTTGATTTTGTGCTCCTCTGACTTTCAGTCCGTCAGGGCCTTAAAGGGATAGTTCAGATTTTTTTAACTTAAGTTGTACTTGCCATTAATATAGTGGTTGCAACTGTATTAATTGATTGCCCGAGTCCCATGGTGGGAGTTCTGCTCTGGTTTTGGTCAATATTAAGTAGTTCCGGTCATTTTGTGGGGGGCACTGGGGCCACGCAGTAAAAGTAAATGAATCCACAAAACGAACGTAATTTGTATTGTTGACCCCTCTATCACATGGAACTATTTTTTGGGCGTAGTGATATGGACACAAAAAACATAGTTCTGTGTGATAGAGGGGTAAAAAAAGAACCCATCCATCCTGGAGGAAATGCTATCGCCAGGGGGAAGACGCTGGCGTCTGATTTGTCCAGCTGTCAATAAC